>NC_040016.1:8691700-8741701 GCF_000972845.2 Larimichthys crocea
ACTCATTCCAGTCAGAAGAAATCTTTGTTTTTTAAGATTTCTTGAACATTATTGTGGAACCGGACTATTGTCCCAGAACATGGGGCACAGGAAGGGCCGGGAGCCGGAACGAGAAGAAGAAGCGGGATAAGAAGGAGTAAACGAGGACCGCGAGTACCGTGGGGAGATAAAAGGGGGGGAGCGAGGGATCCGAAACGTAAGAAGGGATTACGAACCCACAAGGGAGGCCAGTGGGAAGAGAGGCTAGTGAGGAGAGGGCAAACCCCGAGAGGAGGGAGGGCAACACATAGATGAGGAGAAGGGGAACACAGAGCATCGCTCTCTTGCCTCCTCCTCCGGTGGGGGGGGGGAGAGAGGGATAGGGGTGTACAAGAGACCGACATAGGAGGTGTGGAAAGAGAATAAAGAGAGGGGTGGAAAGAGAAGAAGCGATAGAGTAAAAATGGAATTAAAATATGTGGGTTCAGTTGTTTTGCAAAAAAACAACAACAAAAAAGTTTAAGTTTAGTTACATAGCTAACACACTTTATAAAAGCAGGTATAGACGGTACTCTTTATATTATTTACAGATTATTATTTATAGTTATTCAAGTCAATTCATGTGACACATGTTATGGACTAGTTGTTAAACACAAATGTTCAAGAAATCTAAAAAAAAGATTTCTGACTGGAATGATTTACCGTGAGTGATGAAAGAGAGATGATTTCTTTTTTCATTCATGGTTTGATGTACTGTACTTTGATTTTTAAATGTTGCTGTAATGTTTAGTTTTTACAGCGTTTTACTACTCAAGTCTCAAGACCACTTTTTAAAGGCCTCAGTCTCAGACAAAGAGGGTTGGATTTGTTCAAGACCAGTCAAGACCAGTCTGTGGGGACACTTTTAATTGAAATCTTTATTTATTATTTATTTATTTAACTGTCTGACTTGAGTCAGATTTGAAAGTGAATTAACTTTGTAGTAATGTTAAGTTCTAAATATGACCTGATCACAGAAGTGTGGTTTTTCACACATGAATAATGAAAACTTATAAAATAATAAAAGGATTTCAAGATTTTTATGGACTCTCATGTCTTAATTAATTTTGATCGTACGATAAGTTTCCTGTGCATACCAATACCATCTAGTCTACAGCAGTGCTCACGATGACATCAAGTAAGGATGATAGGTTTCATTTTATTAAATCTACAACTAATTTATAAATGGGGGCGGCGTATTTATTCAATATTCTGTTGATCTTCCTTAAAATTAGGCAAAATGTATCTTGTTAAACCACCACCATGATGCTCCTATCCAAAGACTGTCTCTTAGCAACATGCCACATTAATTGTGTTGATGTTTCTACATCCGCTCTCAGTTAAAAGTGCTTTGTAAATGGTCTACCCTTTACAAGTTATAAAGAAGCAGGTCTAAAGCACACTGCAGTTATTTATATAATAAATACACCCAAAGAAAATGTCAGTGAAGTGTCCTGCCTCTTACATAAAATGTCCTTGGACTATTTTTTGTTTTTATACTTCTGTTGTGCTTCCTCTTTCATATGTTCTGTTAAGAAGGATGCTTTCTAACAGAGCCACCACCTACAGTCTAATCTCTGCTTTTATGGATGAGTTTTATTTGTTGCAGTTATGTATGTGGTTGTGGCAATGTAAGCTCCAGCTCCTCCTGTCTGCATGTTGAAGTGTTCTTGGGCAAGATACCGAAGCCCAACTTACTCCTACTGGTTTAGACGAGCACCTTGCACAATAACTCGCTGCCAGTGACTTTCCATGCATGTACATGGTGAGGTCTTTGATGAAGATGTGGACTATCCTGGCTGATCCTAGCCGTCTTCTTTCAGATCAAGTTGGCCGCATATACAGTGCAGTACCGATAGATTTGAAGTTTGGTCCTTCTACCACTGACCTTTTAAATAACTTCATGTGATCTTTATATTGCATTTATTGTCTATTGTTGTCTTATGTCTTATGTTTGTGTAGTTTACTGCTGGATGTACAACAAATTCAGAGATAGAGTTGTGTGCATGTGAGTGAGAGGCAAATATAAACGCAGCCATTTATAATGAACTATCACAATGTTCTGCCAATGCTGTTGTTTCTGGATATCAGACTGAAGACTTCATGGTAAACTTCTCTGACCAACACGCACTCATGATGTCTCAGCCAACCCATCTCTGACTCAGCAGTTACTAGAATAAAGCACATTATAAACACTAAACTCAAAAGGCCGAATTAATTAATAGCATGACTTATCTAAATAAACATGAAAAAAGCCAAATAGAATTAAAAAAATTTATTTAAATGTTCTGTGCTTTTGTTCTTATTTCTTCTTGCTCTTCTTATCCTTTGCTTCTTTTGTCTTGGCTTCTCGGCGTTGGCCTTTTTGTGAGGTAAAGTCCCACCATCCGAGCAGGTGGGCACCAGGGCCAAACACACGAGGGGGAACACGTCGTTGACCATTTTCTGCCACTGCGTCTGTGCATCAGGGAAACCACCTCCAACTCGAACTCAAGAGTAGCATCCACCTACGGCACATCGAGTTCAAATTCAATGTTTTGTCACTTCAGTGTTTTTTTTAAGATTTCACCCAGTTATATTTATATTGAGAATTGAAAACCAAGAGTGACTGTATACACTGTTGCCCGTAAAGTTGGAATAATTTTGTTTTCAGACACATTCCTCTTTTTATTCCTATTCATCCACATCAGGTGAATTGTGGATTTATTTTCCACTGTGATATGTTATATAAGTCTTGAGAAGAGGTAAAATCTTTCCAACTTCATGGGCAACAGTGTTATTATAGTGAAGGCGCAAAGGATTATTACATCTAAACATATTTAAAGAAAAAGGCTGTGATTGTTCGTTTGTTGCCAACAACCAAAAAAACTGAATTAAGATACACATCAGTGAGCCACAACATTGATGTGGGTGACACATCCTTTCTTACGATAAGCGTGGGCACTGTAGTTTTTCCAACATACACTAATGTGTATTAATCAGCAGCTGAAAATAGTCCCAGAAATTTAAGGTGCATTGCTTTTCTTTTCTTTTTTTTGAATGAGCATATTTTATGACCAGTCCTAAGAGAGTTCGTCCTCACACAGCGGGTTCAGGGCTGGTTGTGACCAGATAAGCCAAAATACATACATACATAACATACATACATACATACATAAATACAACTACATACCTAATACATACATACATACACATACATACTGAGAAACACCTTGTTGGTTTTGGTCTTTTTCTGGGATTTGTTGGCATGACAACCAGTTTAATCGTGCTAATCTACATGATCGCAGTTGTGAAATTGTGAGTTGAGTGCAAACACTGTTCAGTACCTGGAATCGTAGGAGGGTAACCTTTTTTTCCGTAAGCAGGTGAGATGGAATAGTGGCTTTGATTTTCGCCTGAAAAAGACAGAGAAACACAAATACATTTACTGAGGGAGGCAAGTCTCAGATTTGTTCATTAAATGTTGTATTCATTTTATAATTTCAGCATGCTGGGCTGTTGAAGAATAAATGTATTGTTAAGCCTTGTGGACCTTCACTCTTCACTTACCCTTCACATACACCAACCAAGGCTTGCTCCACCTGATAAGAAAATCACACAGAGAAAGTCAATCAGCAAAGCAAGCACAGGCGCATCTCACAAAATGTGAGTAAATCAAAGTGAATGAGCGACACAAAAGGATTTACTGTCAATTTACCAGCAATGACTGTCCTCTTCCCCAGCTCGACAACAAGAGGGTCCAGAGACAGTGACGAGTCGATCACCTTTCCATCCTGCAGTTTACCCTGGAGAGTGAAACATAAAGTGTGCGGCATGAGACGGTGACATGAAAGGAAAATTCTGAGAGAGTTTCACAGCTAACCATCTGCAGCCGGTTATCTTAGTTTAGCACAAAGACCGGAAGAAACAGCTAGTCTGGTTCTGTCTAACTCAAACAAGCAAATTGCCCGCCAGCACTCAGATCCAGATCCAGATTCAAAATCAAGCTCTGTGTTTTTATCCTGTTTCAAGTCTTTACAAAGCCAAGCCAACTGCCTGCTGGCTTAATATTTAACAAACATGTATGTGAAAGATAGTCGGGTCTTTCTTCTCGTCACTCTCTTGCAAGAATTCAAATATTGTCTAATGATTCCTATAACAGTTGTAATAATAGTTTAGTTAGTTTTTATTTTTTTTTTTTGCATATGTCAAGGTTGCTGACAATCTTTTGTATATATATTTTTTTAAGAAGTTGTTTAAATGTCTGTAAAAGAAACAAGAGGGGGAAGAAATAAACGAAAGTGTCTTTTTTTTATTTTGTTGTTTGCCACAATCTGATTTTTATACAATCTTATATATATATTTTACTGCTGCTTCTGCAGAAACCCAAAATACTTAATTGAAGCTTTGTGGTAACTGTCTCACACACTAAGAATGATTTGCATCTACTCTTTGCTCCCAACTCGCCCTTTGAACTTTGGTGATTGTGTTGTTGTTGTTGTTGTTTTTAAAGGTGTTTAAAATTAATGTAAAGTACATGACTGAAAACAGAAAAAAATGATCAACAAGTGTGAGGACTGGTGTAGTACTGTAGTAGTAGTACTCCTCCACACAGTGTGTGGCTGGATGAGGTCTGTTGGGGTGATCCTCCACTGAAATACAGAGCTGTTATTGCTGACGTGTTGCACCGCCCCATCAGTCCATACTTACAAGCAGAGGCGATATTCACACACACAAACAAACACACACACACGAGATTAAATAAATTAATAAAATTAAAAAAACATTAAACCAAACCACAATCCGCCCTGTGTTCAACCAGAAACCGGTTTCGTTTTTCAAATTAAAGCCCAGTGTGTGAACGCGCGGCGGGGTCCACATGGCTCCTGCAGACGGTGCCACATAGACAACAACTGCATTCGTCATCAGCTGGACTGGTTTCTGTATAAATGAAACACACTTACACACAGATCGGAGTGAATTGAGTTGTAATGCATGCTTTTCTTACCGTGTAGTGGATCCGCAGCGTGTCTCCCATTGTGGAAAGTACAGAACAAGTTTCTGGTTTCACCTTTGGGTCAGATCAGCAGAGTTAACACTGTTGCATGAATGTGTTTCGGTGCTGCTGTGTTATTGCTGCAGTATCAGACATGGTGTGTGTGTGTGTGTGTGTGTGTCTCACCACGGTTTCCACCTGCACCTCCTCGGGTGCATTGTCTTCCCCCTGCACGAGTCCACATGTGAGAGCCGCGAGCAGGATCAGAACAATCCCGGTCTTCATGTTGAACTTCTGGAAAAGAGCTGCCATCCAGCAACTTCCGTGTCTGCTCCTTGTTTCTCTACAGCACACAGATAAAGAGAGAGAGAGAAACGAGCTTGCACAGTCTGCCCCGTCGACCAGTGTGTGTGTGTGTGTGTGTCCAAAATGGCTCAGCACACAGTAATGCTGATGTGTTATAATACTGTAGCGATAAGGACTAGCGGTCCGTGGACGTTGTCCCAGCACCTGGGTCTCCCTGAAGAGCCCGCCTCAAACATTCCCCCAGCATCCCATCAGGCTGCCGGGCCGGGGCTGGGAGGCGGAAGCGGCGCTCTGCAGAGGCGCTGGGGGGCGGTGCTGTGCAGCCTCTGCCCACACAGCCTGCGCCTATGCCCGGGTATGATCTGCTGCTGCTGCTGCTGCTGCTGCTGCTGCTCCACACACCGAGCATGCTGCTGCTGCAGGGACGCCACGTCGCTCTTAGTGTCTAACCAAGCCCATAATGTAATGACTGTGTAGGAAGTGTCCTTTAGTACCCTGATTGTTGCACTGATTAGTGGTCATTATGTTATTGTCAATAATTTAACATAATAATAACAATAAGACATAAACATATATAACATAAACAATAAAACACAATAACATAAACAATAAAACACAATAACATAAATAACTTTCATTCACTTCCCGCAGCCTCATTTAATCTTGCATGGGTTTTTTTTCTATTTCTTATTTATATAAACATTTTGTTTCTGTTTTTACTTTTATATAGTTTTCCATTTGTAAAGATCTTAGCACATGTTTAATTTCTCTGCACATATTTAACTTCATAGCACAGGTTTAATTTCTTTGCACATGTTTAACTTCATAGCACAGGTTTAATTTCTATGCACATATTTAACTTCATAGCACATGTTTAATTTCTTTGCACATGTTTAACTTCATAGCACAGGTTTAGTTTCTTTGCACATGTTTAACTTCATAGCACAGGTTTAATTTCCTATGTACATGTTTTAACTTCATAGCACAGGTTTAATTTCTAGGCACATATTTAACTTAGTAGCACAGGTTTATTTCTTTGCACATATTTAACTTCATAGCACATGTTTAATTTCTATGCACATGTGTAACTCATAGCACAGGTTTAATTTCTATGCACATATTTAACTTCATAGCACAGGTTTAATTTCTATGCACATATTTAACTTCGTAGCACAGGTTTAATTTCTTTGCACATGTTTTTAATTTGAATGCAGATTTATCTCATAGATTCACTTTTCAGCTAAATTACTAAATGTAAATCTGAGTCACATAAATAAAATCTTAACAGGGTTTGAAAATGTTTCACCATAAATGCATCATGAGTTTCTGTTTTGCTGGTGCCCTTTAGACAGCTTAAGTCTGACACTGTTCTGTGACCACAAAAAGATCTGCAGCTTAACTAAAACATGGGCTGTTCAGCTAACGCACCATGCATGTACATTTCTCATCGACTTGTTATATTACTTACAAGTTATGAAACTTAAAATGTGAGTTAATATATATATAATTCAGTCATTCTGCCCTCTGAACTCTCAAACTAAATGTCACGTATGCCAAACCGATGTGCCTGGTAATCAAATCTGTGGTTGGACTCTTCAGCTGTTGTTGTGAGGGTGGGGTCAATATGAGTCTAAACAGTTGAAATAAGAGGAAATACATTCTCATACATGATCAAGAACATTTTAAACGCTGTCACAGTGCAGCCCTGAAATAGAAATGAGTGACTCATCTTTCTGTGCAAACTAAAGATAAAAACCTGCTTCCTCCCTCAGATCACAGAAGTAGATAGAGGAGTATATTGTGGTAAAAAAAAAAAAAGTGTTTTGTTTTTAAATATATGTTTTGGCCTCATCAACACATTCGGCTGCTGCGTCAAAATGCTTTTAGATTTGAAGATTAATGATAGCTTCTAGTCAGTAAGTGGATTTTCTGTGGTAGTAGCTGTTAAAAACATATCATTATGATCTGATCGGTCATTATGAGTCATACAACATCATGAATCAGGACTATCACACCGTTTATGCAGTCATTTCAAGCACTTGAATTCAGGAACTTTACTTTGTTCCCCATCTGTGGAAGCGACATTGCACAAGTGAAAATCACCATTTCCTGAAAACTCAACTTCACAGATACAACGGGAACTTTTGTCTAACAGGATGTCAGACTCAGCAGCGATTTAGATTTATTCAAAATTCTCTGTTTTGTAATTCCCAGTTAACACATCATTTCTGTACTCGGTGCTAATTAGCACACGACTAATTAAAAATGCAGTGAAGTGACTGCAAACATCCTGAGCTGATTTGCAGTGCTTTAAGTAAAAGAGGTTACTGATACAGACAGACAGTCATCAGATCCGTTTGGCATATGTATGACTCCTTTCACAGTAGACAAGTTGATCAGTCATATCATGAAAAACAGAGGTAATATAATGTGTATATAGTGTCACAGTGAGTCATCTTAGTAAACCACGATGCACCATACAAAGGAACTGAAACCAGCAAAGCTAAATGTGGTGCAGCACCATCGGCCCCATCAGCAGTTTTTTTGTTCCATGCCACATCTGCAGTGAAAACACCTCCAGTTTTATTTAAAGGTCCAGAGTGCATGGTTTAGTGGCATCAAGTCTAGGTCACTACATGTGTGTGAAAGGTCCCATCAAGAGCCATTGTTTGGTTTGTCTGTTCCGGGATATACTGTAGAGACTGAGACCATGTCAGATGATTATATGTATAGATATATTTGCAAATATTATATTTCACTTGTGCCATATGCTGACATAAATAGAGCCACCTGAATAGGGGTCACAGGAAAGAGACGTCAACCTTTCATTAAGTTGTGTGCTATGTGAGACACACTATTTTTTTGTGAATGAACAAGATCAAGTTTTTTGTACCACTTGCATGCTATTATAAGTATACATTATTGCATGTGCTTCCTTGTTTGTCCTACATTGTCCCTTGATTAACTATTCATTTTTAGAGGGCAGAAGAAAGAATTGAGGATACAAAGAGTGCTATTACAGTAAGTTTGTCTGTCTGTATGTCTACTTACTCTTTGAAATGACAAGATGTAGAAAAAATACAATTTAATAGAGTGAGAAAGATGTCAAAAAATGGAGGGGAGGTTTTAATCAGAAGAAATGTGGGTGTGAAGGCAGGGGTGTCCAAACATTTTGTGAAGATGCCAGGGGGGCGATACTAACATTTTAAAAATGAAAAACATTAAAAGTTCTGTGACAATTTTGCTTTCATTGTCACAATGATCTTTTTTTAAGTGACAATGTAACCAAATCTAAGCCAATCAGGCGTGAACAAATCTAAAAACCAGTTCTTCTTTTCTTTCACATCTGGAGCCAGATAACAAAGAATAAATTGTATGGAACACGTTAAATTTGCATGAAGTTGATACAAATCTGAACCTCATGTTGATTCTAAACATGACTTATTATGAGTAATGCAAAGTCTCTTAACATTTAAGTTTAAAACGTGTCACTCTTGCTTTTCTCTTTCAAATCAAATCAAATCAAATGAGATTTTATTTGTATCGCCCAAAGTCACAAAGTACATTTGCCTCGGAGGGCTTTACAATCTGTACAGGGAGTGACACCCTCTGTCCTTAGACCCTCGGTTCGAGTCAGGAAAAACAAAAAACCCTTTAACAGGGAAAAAAGGTGGAAGAAACCTCAGGAAGAGCCACAGAGGAGGGATCCCTCTCCCAGGACGGACAGACGTGCAATAGATGTCACGTGTACAGAACAAATCAACACAAACATATTGTACAATTACAATGAATGATAAAATGACAATGCCTTTGCCATTGTACCTTTAGATCAGTGGTTCTTAACCTGGGTTCGATCGAACCCTAGGGGTTCGGTGAGTCGGTCTCAGGGGTTCGGTGGAGCCTCTGCCCTGGAATTTTTTATACCATTTGTTACAACATATCTTTGTGAGCAATCGTTTTCGAGGATGCTGGACATAAAAACTAGGAAAAGGAACAGACTTTGCTGTGAAAATGACATGAGACTGGCACTTGCCAAGGTGAAGCCATGCATATCTGAACTGGTCTCTCAAAGGCAACAGCAGAAGTCACACTGAGGTAAGTTGTTGTGAGTTCATGCACTGTGTTGGTTTTGTTATTTGAACAAGGTGATGTTAATGCACGGTTCATTTTGTGCACCAGTAAAAAAATCACATTTCATTTTTTACTAAAGAAGGGTTCGGTGAATGAGCATATGAAACTGGTGGGGTTCGGTACCTCCAACGAGGTTAAGAACCACTGATTTAGATGGAGCTTTATTCATTATCCAGTTTAAAAGAATACACTTTCTAGCACAGAAAGCAAGTGTCTGGTGAGGTTTTCTTTTACATTTGTCAGCGATGGACAGGTCAGATATACCAAGCAGTAGATGTAAAGTTGTTGTTATTTCTGTTAATGAGTAAAATCTTAATTAATTTCCTGCCCAGTGACCCACCAGAACTACAGTGCCACAAACAGTGTGTAGGACTACCAATCTCCACTTTACACTTGTGGCACAGTGGAGATGAATTAGGGTTAAGTGGAGATAGATGGACCCTGTGCAGGAGTTTTAGTTGCATGGCTCTCTGGTTTTTGGTTTTGATCCCCTCTTGTTCTCGCGATATTTGGTTTGCTGCTGCGTTGTCTCTCCGGAAAATCCCGTGAGACGTTCATCATCATCATCATCATCAGCAGCAGCAGCAGCAGCAGCAGAGAGCAGCTCAGCTAAGGTAAGTGAGGATACCGAGGATAGACGCACAAATCCGAGCTTGTTTGTAAAAAATAACGCGGTGTTTGTTGGGTGTGGTGGTGCTGGTGGTGGTGGTGCCGGGGTTCGGTGTTTGTCCAGGCCCGGAAGCAGCGGCCGGCGTGCGGCTCGCTGGCAGCGGGATGCCCGCTGTGGTGCGCGGATGAATGGGGTGGATCTCGTCGCTTTTTTTTCGCTGTTAAAATCCAAACCACACTCACAGATGTTTCATATTTTATCAGCATGGTGGCTGAAATTAATTAAGACTGATGGAGGGCTAACGTAACCTGAGTCAGCCGGAGCCGGACCGTGTCAGGCCGGCGTGTCGTCGCCATGCTCCCGCATAAATCACCATGTTTTGGGCCTCATACATAAAGGTGTCACCCCCGTCAGTGGGAGGATGGTGGAGGGTGGAGGTGGTGTCAAGACAGTCAGAGGTGATCCTCTTCAGCACCATGGACAGGGCTGCTGTAAGCCTCAGATTAGCTTTATTTCACTGTATTTTAATTGTTTTCTATCGTTTATTTGTCACTTTATTCACTCACTGTCACAAATCTGTCATAATACCATGAATTAAAATAAATATAGCTAATAAAGACACTTTTTTAATTATATAAATGTGCAATGGACATGAAATCTCACATATCTGCTATATATTTTAAAATACATCATGACAAAACGTCTCAGTTTCAACAATTTGTTACATTTTTTTCAACTAGTTATTACAGGATGTTGAAAATATTAAAGGTCCAGTGTGTGACATTATTTATCTACTGACACAGATGGAGTATAATATACATAATCAATGTTTTCATGAGTGTATAATTTTTTTTAGGCTGGTTAAGCTTATGTAAGTCTGTCATAATACCATAAATTAAATTAAATATAGCTAATAAAGACACTTTTTTAATTATATAAATGTGCAATGGACATGAAATCTCACATAGCTGCTATATATTTAAGACACATCATGACAAAACGTCTCAGTTTCAACAATTTGTTACGTTTTTTTCAACTAGTTATTACAGAATGTTGAAAATATTAAAGGTCCAGTGTGTGACATTATTTATCTACTGACAGAGATGGAGTATAATATACATAATCACGTTTTCATGAGTGTATAATCACTTGAAAATAAGAAATGTTGTGCTTGTTTTTTTTAGGCTGGTTGAGCTCATGCAAGTCTGTCAAAATACCATAAGTTGAAGCATTTTGTTCCCTTTTACACATTGAAATATTGCTAATAAACACACTATATTTAAATTATAGACATGAAATTTCACATAGCTGCTATATATTTCTAAAAAATCATGACAAAATTTCACATAGCTGCTATATATTTCTAAAAAATCATGACAAAACATCTCAGTGTCAACCCTTTGTGTTAGTTACAGTTAGTTATTACAGGATGTTGAAAATATTAAAGGTCCAGTGTGTGACATTATTTATCTACTAGAGTATAATATACATAATCATGTTTTTATGAGTGTATAATTATTTGAAAATAAGTCTGTCATAATACCATAAATAAAGCATTTTGTTCCCTTTCACGCATTGAAATATAGCAAAAAAAAAATTTTTTAAATTATATAAATGTGCAATGGACATGAAATTTCACATATCTGCTATATATTTAAAAAGACATCATGACAAAACATCTCCGTTTCAAACCTTTGTGTTAGTTACAGTGAAAATATTAAAGGTCCAGTGTGTGACATTATTTATCTACTGACAGAGATGGAGTATAATATATACATAATCAATGTTTTCATGAGTGTATAATCACCTGAAAATAAGAAATGTTGTGTTTTTTTGGGAGCAGGTTTCGTTTAGGGAGTTTCTCACGAGCTGGGTGAGGCGGGTTGTGTTCAGTCGGTTGAAATCTGCAACTTCACCACTAGATCGCGCCACACACTGCACCTTTAAGATGGTTCAGTGCTTCACATTATGACATTAGACAGATGGATTAAAGGTCCAGTGTGTCAGATTCACGGTGCTCTGTTTACAGAATACGACAGAATGGTTTTCCTGAGCTGAAAATAAGAATAGATTTATTTTTGTTACCTTAGAATGAGCTGTTTTTATCTATAGACACTGCAGGTCCTCTTCCATCGAGTACCGGACAAACCAAACAAGGGTTGTCTTTGCCGCATTTCGCAGCCATCATAGTTTCTCCTTCATGCTTGGACAAATAGAGCGGGTTACAATACCGCAACTAGACGCCACTAAATCCCACACGCTCATCTTTAATCAAGCTGATCATCGAGGCCAGTAGTCTTCTAAGATACCCCTCATCCTCTGTCAGTGGAAATGTATTCTACAGTCTCTGGCTTTAGCTGTGACGAGGTTTAACTGTACGTGGTAATATAGGACATTTTGCATGTGCTCCGAGGGGTTTGGCATTGCCACCAAAAAAAACACAGCGAGAAGTGTCTGAACAGCTTGTGCTGCAGCCTGGAGTCATGGCACTGACATGCATCTCCTTCACCCGCTCTGTGATGATGACTGTGGGCAATTAGCATAGCTTGCACCTGTCTTGGGGTGTGTATGGAGAAGTGAGATTTTCTGGCATGCTGGGGTAATTTTTTTATTTTAAAGGTGAGAAAAGGTGAGCTGAAGCGCTCCCTTAGCTGTATTTAACAAATCCCTCACTGACAGTTAACCCTCTAACACATATTAATAATTAAATGATGAGATATTTGATATTATAGCAACACACATATCACTAATTTGTTATTTGTTCTGTTTCCTCTCAGCCCTCCTTCATAATCTACACCTGCCGGACGAGACAAACTTCTGGAGCAGATCTAGGATCAGGATCGTAGCCGCACGCTTGAAGTTTTACGACTTCATCTGAATCATGGGGAACATTTTCGGGAATTTGCTGAAGAGCCTCATAGGGAAGAAGGAGATGAGGATCCTGATGGTCGGGCTGGACGCTGCAGGAAAAACAACAATCCTCTACAAGCTCAAACTGGGGGAAATCGTCACCACGATCCCGACCATTGGTACGTGCGCACACGTAATGTCTTAGTACTGTCAGGCTTGGTGTGTTGTCTCACCCTGCTCTTGTTTCCAGGGTTTAATGTGGAGACGGTGGAGTACAAGAACATCAGCTTCACCGTGTGGGACGTGGGTGGGCAGGACAAGATCCGCCCTCTCTGGAGACACTACTTTCAAAACACACAGGGTGAGCAGAGCTAATCAAAGGGTTACACCGCTGATACTTTCCTCTTCTCTTCTTCTTCTTCGTCTTCAGGAGAGTAATGCATTGTGTTCCTCTTGCTGTTTCAGGTCTAATCTTTGTGGTGGACAGCAATGACAGGGAGCGTGTGAATGAAGCACGGGAGGAGCTGATGAGGATGCTGGCTGAGGACGAACTGAGAGATGCAGTCCTGCTTGTGTTTGCCAATAAACAGGCAAGAAACTGCACACATGGACACACACACATACACAGGACATATAAGTGAATGTGTAACGTCGTTTACATTTTGAAGCCTCAGCTTATCAACGCCTCAGCTCAGAAATCATGAAAGAAAGAGAAGGAGAGATTAAAAATGAACCTAGAGTCAAATCAAGTCACGTCATATTCATCATATTGAAACACACAAAAATAGTACAGACCTCCATTAACATCTTTAAACCTACCTAACATTAGTGTAGAGGCGTAAAAGACAAGGTAGTTCTGTCTACAGCTGCATTTTATTTCATTCCTAATTAATGTGCCTATTTATTTTCTTGATTAATCATTTAACTATTTTGTCTAAAATGACAGAACACTGCTAAAATTATGTCCCAGTATCCAAGGTGACATCTTAAAGTGTCTTTTTTTTTAGTCAGTTACATAAAACAGAGAAATTCTCACATTCTTGTCTTGAGTCTTTGGCAGCCTCGTGGTCTTGAGATGATGAACAAAATAACGACACCTTAATATCGACCCAAAATCTATAAACTGAAATCCCCAAAATGTGGCAACTCATTTCATACATTTTGTTACGGGAAAAACTCTTGAATAAGGAAGACTGGATTCAAAGTATCAAAGTTTTAAGTTGAATTTATTATTCTCGTACAAGAAGGAGCGTTTAACAGTGCAACACACAGAAGGGGTTAACAGAGAAAAGGCTCCCTGAGGAGGAGGTCTCTGACACTTCCCACCTGATACAGATAATATCATAACGTCCTTTTTTGGTTTTCTGCTCAGTAACGAGCATTATGTTTTAAAATGACACTTCTCAGGCCTGTTTCTCACCTTGGAACTACTGATATCTCTCCCTGCCATCCTCAGCAAAACACAGTCCAAATAAGGGAAGTGCACGAGACATGCAAAAGACAGGAAACACACATTACATGAGTTAAAACATCTGAGCCCCAGTATAAATCCTAATTTTTATAACACATTTCATACCCGTTTTCACTGGGAAATATACCTGCGCTGTGTTTGCATATCATCTCGTCAAACATGTTATTTCTGTCGCTCATGGTGGACGTTGATTTGCCTTCAATCAGAAGTTAGATGAGAAGATTGATACCACACTAATATCTCCCCCTTTAATATGAAGCTACTGTCAGCAGCTGGTTGGTTTAGTAAAGCCTGAAAATGCAAAGA
The DNA here is from genome assembly GCF_000972845.2 of Larimichthys crocea. Classification (NCBI taxonomy): domain Eukaryota; kingdom Metazoa; phylum Chordata; class Actinopteri; family Sciaenidae; genus Larimichthys; species Larimichthys crocea. Next base: position 8,706,368 of record NC_040016.1, read on the forward strand.
AATAGTCCAACTTACAACCCTCCATGAAGATTTTGAAAAAAATCTATCATGTTAATCAGTGAGCTTTCGAGGTGGCCGATTTTATTTTAGGGCAGAGCCTGTCTAGCTGTTTCCCCCTGTTTCTTTTACTAAGGCTGCAGCTCAAAATAATTTCATTATGTCATCGGGGTGTCGTTTAGCAGCCGCCCCATGTACGAAGGCTCAGTCCTTGCCAGGGTTCGAATCCGACCTGTGGCTCTTTCCTGCATCTCTCTGTCTCCACACATTCCTGTCACTCTTCAGCTGTCTCTATACTATAAAGCTTGAAAAGGCCAAAAAATATCTAGTCATTATCAATTAATTTGTGCTCGTCTATAAAATGTAACTGACAGATATCTGCCACAACTTCATAGAGTCTAAGCTGGACAAAACAAGGTCCAAGGACCAACAATCAGAAATAAAAATTATTGAATTTGCTGTCATGTATGTCAAAGAAAAGCAGATTCAAAATGCGCATTGATAAAGATGAAAATAGAAAACATCAGGAGGTTCAATGGAATAATCAATTAATGAAGATTTTTACATGTAAACACACTCATAGCCACAGTAAATGTGCATTCATATTTGAGCCCAAACACTAAAATGTCTTCATAAGGCCTCATCACTCATCCTTGTCTTAATATCTCCTCACTAAACTCTCTCTCTTTTCTCTCTGACAGGATTTACCAAACGCCATGAATGCTGCTGAGATCACAGACAAGTTGGGCTTACACTCCCTGCGTCACCGCAACTGGTACATCCAGGCTACCTGCGCCACCAGTGGCGACGGTCTTTATGAGGGTCTTGATTGGCTGGCCAATCAACTCAAGAACAAAAAATAAGAAGAAAACTGGGAAAAAAAAAAAAGCAGCCAGCAGCCGCAACCGTCCAACTTTTTATTTGTTTTTGGGAAAACAAGTTAGGAACAAAGATTTTTTGATTCATAGACGAAGAAGCAAGAATCTGGGTTTTGGGGTGATTTTAAAGCTTTCATTTATATTTTTCAGCACTTATTGAAAACAGATTCTCATGTACGTCGTATCTAACCACTCTCACACACACACACACACACACACACACACATACACAAGGAATGCACACTAACTAAGCAATCGCAAGCAGACACTCGCTTTTCCCGTGTCCACCTCTCGTCCTTAGGTGCAATGTACTGTATGTTAGTCTCTAGGTGCTGTACCAAGTCACGTGTGACTCCACCGAGTCGGCAATGAATCTTATATGACTTTTTTTGTTGATGTACGTCGTCCATGCAAAGAACTGTTCTGTGTCAGTTGCACTTCCTGTTTGTTTGTTTGTTTGTTTGTTTGTTTGTTTTCTTTCCTTTCCTGCGGGGGTAACAGAGCCATGTTTGAGAACAATCGCAGCGTAACAATTCACTTCAGTAGTTTGTTCTCCCCTTTTTTTTTTTTTTTTAATTTGTGAGCAATGCTGAGGCACTTTGATACTCAGATAAGTGTGCACACATACATGTATGCGTATGTGCCAGCAGCCGAGACAGTATTAACAACAATAATAAGACAACAGGACTGAAGCTTCGTCTTTTTCCCCTTTCGTCGTCTTTACTGCCTCACTTTGGAAATCTTTTGATATCTGTGGCTTGTTTCTACTCCCCGTGTGGCATCAAATCCAATCCCTTTTTAAATATTCTCAAACGCTCGACGCGTCTTCAGCTGCCTGACCTGCATGCATCCTGGTAGATCTTGTAATTTTCCAATCCATGGAGCTGCATGGATGTTGTTGACGCTTGTTTTTCATCGTGTTCTGGTGCCGTTTTGCCCGTAGGATGCAGAAAACTAAACCAAACCACAGATTTCTGCATGTAAATGCGCTAAAGATGCAGCGTTAGTCGGCTTTATGGTCTTTTGATGTGAAAGCAGTATGTATGTATGTATATATATATATATACACACATAAGCTGCTCTGCTGCTGCCTGTCTGCCTTCATGTGTATGAGTACTCCGACTGCATCAGGTTGCTCTCGCTTTGTGTTTTTCAGACTTGCATATCGATGGGGATGGAGTCTGTGTTACTGAATGTGAATATTGTTGATGAATCTATAAATGGCTGTAATGATATTTATTTGACATGCATATTCCTTTATTCCAGTGACGTGTGGGCTATAATTCATGTGAAAATAAAGCAGATCAATTAATTCACTTCCGAACAGCAGACGAGTTACCGCGTCGCCACTGATACCAGCAGAATACACAGATCAAATCAATAAAACTATTTCTTTGTGCCATACATGGGTACTCATATATATATATATATTTACCAGTGACAGCTGTAACTCCACTCCACCAAATTGTGAGTGCATTGTTCATATTCCGCATCTATCGTATGTTGAATCATGAGTTTAATCATTTAGGTTTTGTGGCCTTATATTTAGTGATGATTTCAAATTCTCAGCTTGTTTTGTTTCTGATTTTTAAGTGGCATATATTTATCTATAAAGAATGATTTACAGACTTATTTCTCTATGCCCTCAAAAGGCAGGTTTTGCACCACAGTTCAGGATGATTAGGCAAAAAGATTTTTGTCCTTTTTTTTCTTCTTGTTTTTGCCAGTAATATACTTGATTCATATTTGGTGGTAGATTTCTTTGGTTTTCTTTGGGGTGTAAAAGAAACTTTGATGTAGACTGTGTCTGTGAAACAATGATAATCCGTGCGAACAAAAACAAGAAAAAACAGAAAAGAAAAATACTTCTGATGATTCATTCTGTACCGTTATAGTTACACAAGTAGATTTAAAAAAATAAAAAACGGTGAGTGCAAGGAGACATCTGTATGTGATGTAAGACAACTAATTCCTGCTGTATTAAAAAAATAAACTCATTTTCTGTATGCCCCGAGTGTCACTGATGGTTTCATACTTTCATGTTTAATAGTTTACAAGTGATGAACGGCTGCAAGGCTGTGGCAAGTCTCTACCAGAGGAGGGCAGTCTTTAGTAGCAACAGCATCCGTTAAATCAGTGCAGTTTAAAGCGAGAAGAGCTGAGTTTGTGCTTTATAATTCAAAGATTTGCATGTTGAGGCTTTTTAATCCTAAACTTTACATTCCAGGAGACGCTCGGCTCTATTTAACAACTCAGAAACAACACTTAACTTCGTTTTAGGACCTTGATACCAGCGTTGTAGTTAAGACCACCTAAACAAAGACCAAGTCTTGACTGAGACCAAGACCAGACAGTATATAACATACATATGAAGCTAATATTCATGAAAACTCTTTGGGTGTAGTTGCTACATTGAGTCACCTCGAAGTATTTACAAATCACTGTGGATGCTGATTTGCAGATGAATTCTTTGTGGTTTAGGAAACCAAATTTTATTCCGGATGATTCAGCTAAGAACAGATAAATCAGACAACGCACAGGCGATTCCCCACAGTTGTGGTCTTGACCAGTCTTGAGCTAAAATCCTCTCTGTCTTTTGAGACCGAAACAAGACTGAGGCCTTTAAAAACTATGTGTCTCTCTCTCCCTCCACCTTCAGCTGTCTCTATCCAATAAAGCTACAAAAAAACCTGGAAACACAAATGAGGAATATCAAGTCTCTCTAAAAATGATTTGAAGTCAAGGTTGTCTATTTTTCATTTCAATTTTACCACAAAGTCTACTACATTTGGGTCAATAGACTTTCATGATGTGCAGTAGTTCAGTGGGGGATGATCATCACATGCAAGAAACACTTTTATTACAACAACAGATTCCTGTTCCAGTGTGTTTGTGTGTGTGTGTGTGTGTGTGCGTGTGTGTGTGTGTGTGTGTGTGCCAGCAGCACCACATGTGATGTCCTTGAACCTCTTCTCTTCCTCCGGCCTCAGGTTGTTTTCTGAGTGGCCAAAAAGGAAAGCAATATTTTTGAGAGTCATTTCCTGGTAGTGGTGAAATATTAACCGTTTGTTTTTTAACACCCCCACTTACATTTCAAATCAAACAGAGAGAAAGAAAAGTCTGACTTTCTGGTGTGACTGCAGACGTTTTCCTGTCCTTTATATATATATATATATAGTGTGTGTGTGGCAGATAGACTGGAGCGGCAGGCAGAGCCAGTTTCTACAGAGCAGTTCAGCTGGATCACCCACTCTTTACAGGCAGGCGACGTTTGAGTGGAGCCAAACAGACAAACTAAGACAAGAGATAAGATTTTCTAACCTCATTAGATATCAGTCTGAGTCCTGCTGTGCAGTTTGACCCCACACAGCAAGAAACTGTTAAATCACACTTATGTGTCAGACGCTGTTGTGCACAAATCAGTCCTAAGTACAACAATAAAATCATGCAACGGCAGAATGATGCTGCAATAAAGTCTTAGCATTTCCCAGTATAAAGGAGTGGACGGGGTCAAAGCACAGATGTTAAGACAACAGAAATGTTCCAGAGGATCAGGTGTGACGGAGTGACGCATACAGAGAAGACGGAAGAAAAACTTCTGACGTGTTTTTTTTTTTTTTTGTGGACAATACTGCGGGAGTTGTAAAAATGCTCCATTATTTGTTAAAGAGGCACGTTTTCAGGTTATGAGGGGGACAGAGGAAGTAACTCAACAGTTCTGACTGTAATCGTAAAGCTATTTAAACATTAAGAAACCACAAAGGAGAGAAAACATTTTCACTCTGGCTGATTTATTAAAGGACATACTGAAAAACTAAGACTTCATTTTAGGTCCTTTAAGGCTAAAAGGAACTTAAAGAAACTGTGGCTGAAGTGTGCCAAGCATCAGAAATAAACTTTAATGATTGAAGAATGAAGCATGTCCTACTCTTTATTTTAATTTTCACAGCCACATAAATTCCAGTGTTCATTAAATTTTATAAGAAAAACACCAAATGAGGCAGAAGGTTTCACTTCTGTGCAGCTTTACACACACTCCTGTGCACATCCAGCCTAAAAAAAACCAGTGCAGTGTTTGAGAACAACAGGTTGCACATTGTAGATTATCTCTCACTCATATAGTGCCTCCTTCAGATTATCCTCATGCTCTCGGAGTCCTCGGTGCCATGTAATTACAACGTCTGAGGTTGGATTGTGACTGAGGGCCTTTTGTTGCACGTCATCCGCCTTCGTCTTCATGTTCTCCACCTGTCTTAATCTTTCAAAATAAGCACAAAAATGCTGCATCTCTCTGATTGAAGGTTTCTGGACTCGCTGACAACAATCGTTGTGAAAGCTTTGTTGCATAACTGGACACAATGACTGCTGCCTGTTTAGTGAATTGCAGCCAATTTGCCAAATTGGTAGCTGTCTACCAATTAACCTGAGACACACACAAACTTTGGCACCACCGTGCCATTTGGAACACACTTACATTTATTTATTTAATGCTTTCATTATTATACCCTTGTTTTGAAAATCTTTATCTGAACTAACCTACTTTACATCCCAAAGTCACAGAGTCATATCAGGGTGAACATCTTCACTCCATCCATATTTCTCATGGCACTGGCGCATCTTAATGCGTCTTTCAAGGTGTTTTCAAGTTTCCCATCTAACTACGAGCTCTTGTGTAGTCGTGTGGCCGCAGGCAAGTCCCTCCCAGATAAATCAGTGCCAGAGAAACAGACGCTCCGGTCGCTGATTGGCTGCGCGCTGCGTGCCAATCACTGAGCCGTAGTGATTCCTCTCACACGGACTTGTAACGCAGAAAGCTGCTGTTGAATGTCACACAGAGTAAACACCAACAGGTTTTTTTAATGAAAGGGCGGATTTAATTCTTCATTTTAAGTCCCAAAAAAAGGCGAAGGAGACGATAAAGAAAGCGCCGGACAATCTGGATTAACACAACTACTGCTTCTAAATGGACTCTCGGATCTTCGACGAGAAAAGGACTTTTTTTAAATTTAATTAAAATGATCATTGTGTTTGTTTAAGACGTCGCCAGCGTGGGAATTTAAGTGAGGATTGAACGCCAAGATGAGGAAGGTGCAGCAGGTGCTGTGCGTCCTGCTGCTGTGTGCTCTCCGACTCTGCAGCGCGCAGACAGAAGGAGGTGGGCTCAGACACACACACACACACACACACACACACACACACACACACACACACACACACACACACACACACACACACATACATTAACACACACATAAACTTTTCAGTCAGGTTTTTATACTCATATAATCCTGAACATCCATCGACCTTTGCGGGTGACACATGCCTCCCACACCTGGATTAGAGCTGCTTACTACACTCACTGCTCTGATGTAGGAAAACACCTGTCCTACCTCCTCACTAACCTCAGACACCAGAACCTGTTCCACACACGTTAAACTTGTTTGCAGTGAGTCACCTGCACCTCTCCCACGACTCTGTGCCTATGTGTGTGTGTGTGTGTGTGTGTGTGTGTGCTTTACCATGTTTGTCTCAATTGTTTCAAGGTTTTTTGCGACAGAGCAGCCCAACCTTTCACCTCCTGTTGACTGACAACCACAGGCAATACAATAGAGAACCTTTTCACCTCTGATGTGTTTGAATCTCAGTTTTCTCAGTACAGTCAGCATTTAAATTTATTAATGGAAAGGCTAAGTACTAATACAACAATGTAAAAATACTCAAAAGTCATGTTTTAAGTAGTAAAAGTACACGTATTCACACAAAAGTCATGTTTTAAGTAGTAAAAGTACACGTATTCACAACAAAATGTACTTATGTGTGAGTATCAGTGCTCTTATAGGATTATCATTAATATGTTAACATAAAAGCAGTATTTTAATGTCACACCCAGCTGAAGTAAAGCATATTTTTAACTGCTTTGTACTGTTCAGTAGAAAATTCACATCACATTTTAGAAACTGATCATGTTTTGTAAGAAAATCTTAATTAATAAAGTAACTAGGGTCCCAACTAGTGATTCTCCAGATTAATAGAATACTCTCTAGGTCAATAAAATATTAGAAAACTGTAAAAAATGTTACATGTTCCCAGAGCCCAAGCTGATATATTAAAGTTTATTAAAGTGTTTTGACATCAAAATTCAAAGATATTTTGTTTACTTTCACACACGCACAGCTGATGGGCTGGAACTTGGTAATGTTTTGTATTTTGGCCTGAAAAATGCTGAACAGATTATCACTGATTTATATTCAGTTGATAGATTAATCAATTATTGTTGTTATTATTGTTCTCTAGCTACGACTCAAATTTTAAAAAAAAGTGCATCATGAAATATGGTGAAGCAGAAGTAAAAAGAAGAATAACATGGAAATCAGTGTACAGTACTCGAGTAAATGTACTCAGCTGCTGAGCGCAGTGGATGTGTTTGCGGCAGAGTGAGGTGTCGTGATTTGAATAACCCTCTGTGAACTTTGACCTCGTGGTTTTGTTGCCGTCACCCAGCGGCAGGTGAACGAAGAGTTGCTCTGAGTTAAACCCCAACACAACACGATACGAACATGAGATCATCGATCTTCGGGCAGCTGATGCTCAGGTGACAGAGCCTCTCTGACAAAGCACAACACATGTACTGAACCACATTAACTCAGGTGCGCACATAATGTTTCATCAGAGGCGCGTTCTTTATTCCGAAGAGACGAGCAGTCATGCAAACCTCGGGAATAAAACATTTGTTTTTTTAGAGTTACTTCTACTGGTCAGGTCCTTAGAAAGACTTAAACTAAAAGGCCCTTTGCAGGAAATTCAAAAGTATGAAGCAACATTTTCACTCATAGGTCCTCGTCTGTTGAAAAGGATTTTGTCGTGTAGTCATCGGGCAGTTACAAAAGAGGTTGTTGTTGATGCAGAAAGGTGTGCAGCAACCTATAACATGGGGTGAACTGGCCACTCATAACAGAATAACTGATGGTAATATAGTTTTATTATGTGCTCAGGGTGTTTTTATGTTAACTTTAAGGGCAAATGTCATATTTCACATTTGATTACGAAGATTTGTATATGTTAACACTGTGGATAAACACCGCAGGTATTGACTGTTTATACAGGAAGGACAGGTGTGTATGCGATGTATCAGCGTGTGCTCAGCTTGTACTGCAAGTGCAACATTTCATTTCACGTACTACACGAAAACAACAACAGGCTGTGCCAACTCAAATCACTCCTGTATTCTTACAGGTGTGACTTCCAAATAACCAAATGCATCAACAAGCAAATATGCTGTCACTCCTGTTGAAGCTACGATGTGAAGTAACTCTACTACACATCAGCCTAAAGTTTGAGGAAGCAGTCCTGCACAGAAAAAACAATACAAAACAATCTGTTCTGTTCATTTGTACACAACCTCTGGCTGTGAACCCATGAATGCGCCATGAAACGAAATAGTTCATGCGCTCAGGTGTCTTTGTGTTTACGTGCGCGTGCGTGTCCGCGCACTCTCTTTCCAGGTATGCAGTAATCTCTGTCCATCCTGTGCCAAGTTTCTGTTTACCTCAGTCATCGTCTCAACCGCTTTATTGAACTTGTTTATCTCCTCCTCCCTCTTTTCTTTCCTTTTTCTCCCTCTCTTCTTTTTCGAGTATTGAAACCCGGGTAACAGACGAATGAAAAATAACAGCTGAACCTGATCCGTGTTGTGTGTTTTTCGTCATGTGTTAGGTTACACTTTAGTGCCCCGGACAATGACACCATTTTGCTCTGAGTTAATGTGCAGTATATGACAGGATAAGGAGACATACTGCGGTGTTTGTAAAAAAAAAAAGAGTGACACAGAGAGTAAAGTGTCAGCGCAGACACATCTTGATGTGCACACACACTCTCTTTCAAAATAGGGCCATTGTGTGCATGTGTGTGTTGACTCTAAACCCTCCACCCCATTCCATCTTTCTCCATCATCCATCTGCCAACACTGAAAGTCCTCCTTTGACACAGAAACCCACTCAGCCTGTTGAGGTTTCAGCTCCCACAGCTTCAGCTTATGCATAGTCTGTATGGCCGACATACCATTCTGTCACATACTGTGCTGCATGTGCACACACCGGTTTTCCCGCCTGTAGTGTGGGCTGCACTATACGCGTACTGTACATACTCTAGCATATGGAAGCTTCTCCAACGTACGCGCACAGATGTTTCACGACTATTTCCCGACAGCCAATTCAAACAACGTAGAGTCAACAACTCAAGATAGCATTGAGCTGCTCGCAGGGCTTATCTAAGGTGGGGTAGATAAAGAGTGTCCCCCTTGAGTAGCTCATAAACTGACATCATTTCAGACGAATGACTTTTGATGAGCAAAAATCTATGAACGCAAATTGGTTAAGACTTACTCATAGTGACTCACTGTGATAACCCTGACATGGTGCAATATATAGGCATGGATGCTTAAGAAAGCACGTCATGGGTGGTTGATTATAGATTACAGATACAGCAAGGCCCGACTTTTAGCCTCTGCAAGAGTCAAGCTCAAAGACACTGGATCCCACACATCTCTTAATGCAACATAGATTCCTTTGTCATATCGACCATCCGCCCATTATCTGTAGCCGCTTATCCTTTGCAAGGTCACTGACTTAGAGTCACCAATTAACCTGTTAGCCTGCACGTCTTTGGACTGCAGGGAGAACATGCAAACTCAGAAAACTAAAAAGTTGCAAAGCCACCGGTGCTGGCAGTTAAATTTGAATGATATATTAAAGGAATAGTTGGACCTTATTGATCAGCAGCAGTAACTTTATTAATGAGCTTCAGAGATCTTTTCTCAACTTAGCAACTTAGTGCCCAAAATGTTCTTTTAAAGTCCATGTGAAGTCAAAATAAATTTGTGTTCTTGAGTTTGTCAGACTCAAGAACAAAGTGTTATTAACCACCCAGCCAAATTTGAAGGATCAAAAATAACAAGTCTATGAAATTAGGTGTCAAAATCAGGTAAAAATGAGCAGTATTCTTAGCAGGAATATGCAAATTTCATGTTAATGATCGCCGCGTGACATCACGCAGTCTCGTTTTAGGACCGCCCACAAAGTCCTGGACTGAAAACTGGTGAAAAACAGTTTGAACCTCTAACTCCACATTTCAGAACTACATCGTTTAAAGTCTTTTCACGTGTTTTCAGCAACTATCTTCCAACATATTTATTGTGTTTTGAAAGAAAACATGTGAAAACTAGGACTAAACCCAGTCAGACAACAACACGACAATCATAAAATCAAGGACTAAACCCAGTCAGACAACAACACGACAATCATAAAATCAACAAATTCTCGGTGGTAGCGAAAGAAAAATGGTTTATTTAAAAACACACCTTGCAGCCAGGCACGTAACACATGGGTAATGCCAATGCAGAGTAACACATAGAGTCAATTAGTACAACAGGATGATGAGGGGATCTAGATGATCATATATATCTGGTAACTAGAGCTTGCTCTAATTCTTTGAGGTTTGGCAGAGTGAGAGAGGACAGATGCAGAGACACCTGATGTAATTCTCAGGTTTACCAGTGAAGTGTTTATGTTTACAGCTGTGTGAGAGTGTGACAAAAAACACAGGGATAGGGAAGGAGAGACACAAAACACACACCTTGCAGCCAGGCATTTAACGCACTGAATTGCCTTTACACAGATTTTAAGAGTTGATTCAACTTATTTAAAAAGAGCTATACTTGTGTTTGTATCTGGCTAAAATCAGCAGACGTTTGGCATTTCATGAACGCACCGTTAGACCCTGTCTGCAAAGTAAATATTCAGGTCTGTTCAATGCCTCCAGCACATTCTTCCTGGTAAATCACATCCAGTTTTCCCAATGTGTCCAGGTTTTAAGATATTAAATCCCCACTCTAATAACACCGAATATAAGATGTATTTGTGTTGCTCAACAAAATTGATTAATGACATTTGAAGAAATCAAAAGGCAAGGTTTTCCCAGAAACTCCAGGTTATTCTTGATCATCCAGATGTCACTGACGACATTATTTCTGGAAAGAAAGCCACGAGTAGCATAAACAAAATTCCTTCAACCTCTGTCACATTGTTGGACTTTCCGAACCAGATGATTTATGTATCATAAATCTGCCCGGATAAAATCTAAATCTATCGACATGCTACCATGCAGGGGGTGGAGGGGGTGGAGATATGTGTAAACTGGACTTTAATATGGTGCAGAGCCAGTTTCTTGTGAACTCAGTGTTCTCAGAAACACAATAAAGTGATTCTTATCAGGACTTCATGGACCTAGGACGCACACACCTCATGCCGTGTCTGTGAGCTTAATAATCATTAGCCTTTTTATGTGCTTGTTGATCCTGTTGTTCTTCTACCGGACTCTATTTTGACTCCGATGGCAGCAGGTGGAATGTGTTTGTGAGTGTGCCAGAGCGTACTTCATGCGTGCGGCCTGCCATGTAAGCGTGGTTTCAATACACCATCTTTAGATCGTAGTAAAAAACAATCAGAGTCGACCGGTTCAGGAAACAGTAGCAGTGTCCTGAAATACATCTACAGTCATAGTGAAGTTTACTATCCAGGCTAAAGGTGACTTTATTCAAACAAAACATTTGAGATTAATGTGTTGCTGTAACACCCTCCGCTCCTCGAGGAAGGCTCTTGTCCACAAGATCTTGGAGGCCTGTTGCAGTGATCAGCTCTCATGCGGCATTAGTGAGGTCGGGGGCTGATGTTGGGCGATAAACTTCACAATTCATCCCAAAAATGCTGGATGAGTTTGACGTCAGAGCTCTGCACAGGCCAGTCAAAGCTCTTCAAGCAGAAAACCATTTCTTCTTTCCGCCTTATTTAAAATATCATGACAAAAATAAATAAATCACCCCAGACCAAAAGCATGTGCACACCTGTGTGTCTGTTTGCATTGATTTTTAAATTCTCTGTCCTCTCTGTGCGTCCCTTTCTTCCATTTTCTCTCTGCTGCGTCTCTCCTGTGTGACATTTGAATAGCAAAGCAGCCTTCGAGTGACGCTGAATGGCTGAACTCCCACAGACCCGTAAACAAGGCCTTGTATGTTTGTCTCAGCCCTGTACACAATCCTCAGCTTGTTTCACACTGTTACAGTACATTCATTGATACTGAGTGATCAGAACACAGGGGCTTGTAGTAAGCGGCATAAAGCGCTCTTTAAACTGTGTCCCCTCATAAAACGATTTGATAGAATATACATAATTTTATTTGTATTGCGATGTCACAGCGAGAACATCAGTGCCTGTTTTTGACTTTTGTAGTCCTACACCTCTATACTAGATAACTGTAAATGAAAGAACGTTCATTAAAGGATTAAGCCTGTGTTATTTTATATTTCTAATAGAAAGACCAGTTAGTCTGTCTCTCGACTTCCCCGACTGTTTGTAGTTTTGAGCCCCAAGGCCATTGCTTTGTATCGAGGACTAAATCTCACAGATATAAAGTCATGACATCACGTCTGGACTAGCCTCTGTTCCTCCAGCATCGAAATGACTCAATGAAACTTCTCATTCGGCATTTTCTTTGATCCGTGTTTCAGAAAATAATGAATGGTTTATTTTACATATTCCCAGGCAAGTCAGCCAAACTTTCTAATTCCTAACAAAGTTGAACATTGATTACTTTGTGAGCGAAGAAAAAATCCACCAAGCGCTCTCTTCCAGTGTCATATTTCCAACTTTTCTATTTGTAGTCTGTAAATCTGCCATCGCAGTTTCAGTGTTCAGTCCTCTCTGTTCTGCTGTTATCACAGAGATCCTCATCCAAACTCTGAACATGCTGTTAAGGAAGGCCCTGGTTGAAGTCATTTCTGGCTTTGGGAGCAGACCCTAGAAGTTTTGGGTTCACTGGTTTTATCCTAAAAGAGCTTGGGCACTATAGTTTTTATCAAACATTACTCAAACAGGAGTAAAGAGTCTATATGTTGGGGACTATTTTCAACTGTGGATGAATGCAGATTTTGTGATCTAGTATTAGTACTGTTTATGGTGTGACTTACTGATGTAATAATTTTCATTAACAAGAGTTCATTCTTCACTTTTCCAGTGGTCGTTTGCTTCGGTACCCAGAATTTTTTCAGCATGACGGGAAATTCAGAGATCCAGTACAACCGGATTAAGGAGATATACAGCGGCTGTGAGATTGTGATGGGTAACCTTGAGATCACCATGATGGACCACACCAGAGACTTCTCTTTCCTGCAGGTAAAGATCTGAAACGAATGAAAGCATGTGTGTACGGTAGAAAGCAGATTACCGGTGCTGCTTTCACAGAACTACAGTAAATGTGTCACTGAGAAGAACTGCGTGGTAACTAGTCCAGACAAGGATCGAAGACAGGTTGTTTGTCACTGCCTGTAGTGGATGATGTCTCTGTCTCAAATATGCAATGAGCTCATTTGTGTCGCCCCCTCTAAGTCCTTTTCCAAATCAATCACTGCATTACAGTCATGATGACTAACAACAAGAGCAAAAAAACACACCTCTGCTGCCAGGTTATTATTAATCACGATGGCTAACACAAGCAGAAACTCTAATTTATCTGATTTCCCTTTTTAACTCTGCAGTCTATCAGGGAGGTCACGGGCTACATCCTGTTCGCCGTCAACGGATTCAGTCAGATTCCCCTGCACCACCTACGCATCATCAGGGGCACCACACTGTACGAGAACAAGTACGCCTTGGCTGTGATGATCAACTACGTGAAGGACGGGCAGCATGGCCTTCAAGAATTGGGCTTGACACACCTTACAGGTACACACAGGAAGTCGCTCAGTGTGTTTAAGTGTGGGAGGCTGCAGTGGAGCAGATAAGAAAGTCGGGGTTGGACGGTGACACTTACTGTTGGAGCTCCCACACCCACACACAGACACACCTTCAAGCAGTGTGTGTAGGCTGTGATGTGAAGTACCTGGAATCTCTCCTCAACCGCTCAACTGCCAGTGTAACATGAGCCACGGCGAATTATACTGTATGTGCTGTAGTAAACTGAAAATGGCTTGAGATTGATAGGATGAGTCATGGGCCTGCTCAGGCTTGTTTTTTATTTTTTTTCTTCTAATTGTCTCTCGCCATTTAAATGCTTGTATGTTTGTTTGCCCGCCCACAGAAATACTGGAGGGAGGAGTCATGATCATCCAGAATAAGTACCTGAGCTACGCCCCGCAGGTGAACTGGCTGGATATAGTGAAGGATGCATCGGCTCATATTCTAATCGAGGACAATGGGCCGGAAAGTGAGTGGAAAAAGATGACGATCACACACATGAACATCACATACTTTCATATTTCTATAAAACATGCATGTACTGATGATGAAATCGTATTTTAGAGCCGTGCCATGAAGCGTGCGGAGACAAACCATGCTGGGGTCCAGGAAACGACACGTGCCAGATCTGTGAGTGACATCAGCCTCCCTTTATTTCCACATGCATTAACACAGTTGCACTTAGTTGTTGCCAAATGGGTTTGTGTGTCCTGGGGGTGCCTAAAAGATGAGTCAGTGGTGCAACAAGATTTCCAATTTTTTTTGTACATTCACAATAACGTTTCCTTGAAAAGATCACACTCCCTAACATTAAATAATCAATTGTCACGCTTTCTGGAAGGTTTCCAGGAAGATCAGGCTACATCTCAACCCTCAACACAAAACAATATTTTAATCATAATTACTACACATCGCACATCATTGTTTTTTGATTTGTTATCTTGACGTGTCATTTAAAATAAATTCTTAAAACAGGTAGTTTTTAGCTAGAATAGTTGCACGTGTATGTGTGATCCATGTGCTGACATGGAGGTTTAAATGCTAACAAATGAACATGCTGTCTCTCTTCCTCTCAGTGACAAAGACTGTGTGCGCTCCTCAGTGTAACGGGCGATGCTTTGGTCTAAGCCCGAGCGAGTGTTGCCACATTGAGTGTGCTGGAGGCTGCACCGGACCTTTGGATACAGACTGCTTTGTGAGTTCACCTTTTGTGTTGTATCATAGTAGGTGTAAATAATAAAATTAATGATGGACGATGAATTCTTTTTGATATTGTGCCACACTATCACACTGTCTTGGCTTACTAAGGGAGACTTGAATACAAACAGAGCCATTGTTAATGTTTTTTAGTAACGCCTGTGCTTGTCTCACCATGATCAATCAAACTGTCAGAGACACACACAAAAAAAATCTGTCAACTATGAGCTGTGTTGTTGACTTGCTTTATTATGTTGTACAGGCTTGCAGAAACTTCAACAACTCGGGCCCCTGTGTGCCTCTTTGTCCCCGGGCTCTCATCTACAACAAGCATAAATTCAAACTGGAGGCCAACCCCAATGCAAAGTACCAGTATGGCTCCATCTGTGTAGCCCAGTGCCCCAGTGAGTCCCACCACACACACATGCGGTTTTAAATTAATACACATCATTCAAACCTTCTCTGAGTTTATTGTTGTTTAAGTCACTAATTTGTTTCTCTCTTCTTCTTTTTTTTACAGCAAACTTTCTGGTGGATGGCAGCTCGTGTGTGAGCAACTGCCCGTCTGATAAAACGGAGGTGGAGAAAAAGGGAGTGAAGAGATGTGAACCCTGTATAGGCCTCTGTCCAAAGGGTATTTTTAAAAAAATTCAACAGCACTGGTTTAGGAAACATCTTTTATTTAAACAAAATTAGTACATAGTGTAGTACAAGAAAAAGTTTTGCATACGTACAGAGATACTATTTTAAAGTATCAGCTATACATGTGTTGTGTTATTGTGTAGCCAGCAAATATATAGCTGTGCAAAGTAACTAATGCCGTCTTGGCTTTCTTCCTCCTCCTCCTCTTCTTCATCTTCCTCGCAGCTTGTCACGGCACAGGAAGTATAAACAGACAAACCGTCGACGCTTTCAACATTGACAGTTTCATAAACTGCACCACGATCCAGGGCAGTCTGCACTTCCTGGTGACCGGGATCAAAGGGTAAACTTATGATATTTGTATTTGAGCTTTTTTTTTGCTACATTTAGTCTGTCGTTTTTTTTTTCACGTTTCATGGATGATTTTTTGCAACAGGCCTTTATTTTTTCCTCTTTTCTCTCTTCAAAGTGATCCTTACAACGGCGTACCGCCCCTCGATCCAGAGAAACTGAAAATCTTCAACACGGTGACGGAGATCACAGGTGAGTGTGTGTGTCTGTGTGTTTTTGTTTTTGGAAATGTCACGTCACAGTGTTTGCAGTGTGGTTGCAGCCTCTGAAACACGATGTCTCTAATTTCAGATAGCCTCAGTATCCAGTCATGGCCTAAAAACATGTCTGACCTGTCAGTCTTCTCCAACCTGCAAACTATTCAAGGCAGAACGCTTTACACGTGAGCAATTGTTGTTTGTTCTACCATTGTTTTTGTATCTTGAGGTGACTCAGGTCACGTCACGATCATGTTGTTGTATCTTTTGGTGCATAGCAGACTGATTGTTAATCTTGTATTTCTTTCTTCCCTTTGTTACACTTCTTTTTACCACATGTAGAGGAGTGAGCTCTAGAAGGTACAGTAAATATTACCTGCCCGTATTTGCCTTTTCATGAACAACATCCCATTTAAAATCATTTTCTTGGCTTACATATCATTATTCTATACTACAGGGCATATTTGGGCCTGGGAATTGGTGATTGAGTTGGTGTTGGGGCGTAACTCTTCAATAAGTTCAATGTTTTTTGGCTGCAAAATTGGGAATCCAAGAGTCTGGTTGTATTTTATGAAAGCAAAAAAAAAAGCCATAAGAATTCCAATCTTTATGCAACCTTAATTCCCTAATTGCAAAATTTAAGTATCACTGACCTACCCGTGTAAGTCTGCAGAGTTTAAAAAAAACAAACAGTTTACATGAATTTATGCGGTTTGCATTCCTTTTTGAAATTTCCAGTAGCTACAAGTTGTGTAATTTCAAAGACATGGGTGTTAGAGGTGTTTGTTATTGTCCTTTAACGTTCACAAATTCAAACAAGAAATAAAAAATAAAATAAATTCAAACTTAAACAATGATAATGACAATAATCCTTTGATAATGAAACCTGATTTGTCTAATCACTTTATGTCATCGATTGATCCTGAAAACTCGTCCACCTGAATCAAAACATCAATATTTTATATTTTCATTTTTTGCATTAAACAAATACTTAATTACATAATAGTAATTAAAACCTCATAAATTCAGAGGAATAGCTTTTCAAAGTAAGATATAAATTAGTAAGCTCTTACATCACATAGTTACATCACAGTATTATAACTATTCATTTCTTTTTCTTATTTTTTTATTGGGGTTTTCAGAGTTTACCATACAAACAATATGTTGACATGTTTGACATGCAGATATCAATGACACAGACATACACAAAGAGAAGAAGGTTTTAAAAAACGTATAGCTTGCCAATTTATCAAGAAAGCCATCAATTAATGTGGGGTCACCGGCTGATTCTGTAGAATATAATTTGGAATAAAACTGTTTGAATTCGTCATTCATTTCTTGTTGATTTACCGTTAACAGTCCAGAGCTTGTACAAATCTCTGTAATTAATCTAGAAGCTGCCGATTCCCTGATTTGGTGTGCCAGGACTTTGCCTGCCTTGTCACCATGTTCATAGAATCAGTCTTTCCCTGCACAGATCGGGTGAGGGATTGTATTTGGGATTTTATGTTGACAACTGTTCCTACACATCTGTTCACTGTCTGTTATTTCAGGGGTTACGCTCTCATGGTGATGAAGAGCTCCTCTTTGACCTCCCTGGGGTTACGCTCGCTACGGAAAATAAACGATGGCGGCGTCTACATCACGGGAAACAAGAAGCTCTGCTATCATGACACCGTCAACTGGACACGTATCTTAACCAGCAGCTCCCGTCAGCGACGTCAGAAACCCATTGACGTCAAGGAGAACAGACCAAAAAATCAATGCAGTGAGTGAATGAATGGATCATTTGTAAACCAGCTCTCTTGTCAATGTTGATCAATGTTGATCACTGATTTTTGTCATCTGTAGTTAGTGAAGGTCATGTGTGCGACCCCCTGTGCTCCTCTGATGGCTGCTGGGGCCCAGGGCCAAACCAGTGTGTGTCCTGTAAGAAATACAGCAGAGGAGGAACTTGCGTGCCAGACTGCATGTTCTTAACCGGGTGAGTCTTCATTAAACAACCAATAACATGAATAATAAAATTCACAGTGTTTGCCTTAATGTGAGTAATGTTTGCTGTGTGGCATAGTCGCTCCACATCTTTTCAATCTTATCTGCAGTCTGTTCAAAGATTTCGAAAGTGAAAAAACTTTTTTTTCACTGAATGCAGGGCGAGGCGGGAGTTTGCTACTCGGTCAGGGGAGTGTATGCCATGCCACCCTGAGTGTAAGGTTCAGGAGGGGAAGGAGACCTGCACAGGCTCAGTAAGATGTCCTCTATTCTTTGGGTGTGCTGCTGCCACCTAATGGCATTACAGTATATATATATAACTCTACCCCATATTGTCACTGACTTTGAATCATTACTGTCTTTCTTTTAAGGGAGCTGATCAGTGTGTAGTATGTGCCAGCATGCAGGACGGTCCACATTGTGTCTCCTCGTGTCCTGAGGGCGTGATGGGAGGGGAGGAAGTCATCTTTAAATACCCCAACAAGGAAGGACGCTGTGAAACGTGCCACGTCAACTGTACCCAGGGGTAAGCGATAACAAGAGCTCTGTATATTTGTGTGTATGTTTGTGTTTATTTCAAACTCACCTCTGCCTGTGTTTTGTGTATAGGTGCTTCGGTCCAGGAATTGGAGACTGTGTTGGGTCATCCCGTTACATTTCTGGGTAAGTTGCTCTGCCGTGTTTCAAATAGTTTGATTCAGTATCAAGTGCAGACAATGTGACATCCTCTCGTCCTCTTCTTTTGTCTTTAGACAAGCGACCACGGCCATCGTACTGGGAGTGATTGCCATCCTCTTCGCTTTATTCTCTGTTTTCGTGTTGACCATTCTGTACCGCAGAGGTCTTGCCATCCGTCGCAAGCGAGCCATGAGGAGATACATGGAGAGCGGAGAGGTTAGTCAGAGTCTGAAGAGATGCTGTTTTGATGCTTCAGTTAAGTTTGTTTTGATTTATACTTTATTCTTTATGTGTGTGCAGAGCTTTGAGCCTCTGGATCCAGGAGAGAAAGGGGCTAAAGTCCATGCTCGGATCCTGAAGCCCACAGAGCTGCGTAAAATCAAGCTGCTGGGTAACGGAGTGTTTGGATCAGTCCATAAGGTATTGGTGATTGTCTATTCAATCCTCCTCTTGCATATTTAATTTGATTCATTTACCAAATGATACATTGGTAACTATTTCTTACCACACAGGGCATTTGGATTCCTGAGGGCGATACAGTGAAGCTTCCTGTGGCCATAAAGGTGATCCATGATCGCTCTGGACGGCAGACCTTCAATGAGCTGACAGATGTAAGAAAACATGACTTTCTCTCACTGATGGTGGGCTTGGAAGGTTTGTGGCTTCTTTGCAAAGTCAGTTTAGATTTACAGAAGTTGCAACCCAAAGTAACATCTCAAATCACTCCTGCAGCAGAAGTAGTATATATACGATTATATAGGAGCATATGAGGATCATTTTTTTGTAATATACCGAACACATATAGACATATATTATATTACAGGAGCTTGAGTTTGAAGTTTAAAAGGTGCGTATGGATATTTTTAATCTTGCCCTTTACTCATGGGTCCATTGTAACTGCTGTAAATCCAAGCTGATGGGCAACCAGCTTCAACCAACCAAGTCAACTGTCTACCAGAAGTGAATATTTGATACACAGCCAACAACTTAAATCGCTTACCTGAATAAATCCTTACTGATTGAACCTGAATTTTCCCCTGCAGCACATGATGATGATGGGGAGTTTGGACCACATAAATGTTGTCAGGATTTTGGGTGTCTGTCCTGGAGACAGCCTGCAGCTCGTCACCCAGCTCAGCAGTCAGGGCTCCCTGCTGGAGCACGTCAAGAACTGCAAGAACAATCTCAGTCCGCAGAGGCTGCTGAACTGGTGTGTTCAAATCGCAAAGGTAAAAGGACCAACTTTGTTCATATGTAGGCTATTTTTTTGTCAACCTTCGCCCATGGTTTGGTCTACTCGCACTTAAAATCACTGTTGTCCTTTCCCATCAGGGTATGTATTACCTGGAGGAAAACAGGGTTGTCCACAGGAACCTGGCCGCCAGAAATGTTCTCCTGAAGAATAACTACACCGCCCAGATCTCAGACTACGGCATTGCAGACCTGCTTTACCCTGATGACAAGAAGTACTTTTACAATGAGGTCAAGGTCAGTATCCTGGCAGGAAAGACACAATAGACAAATGGCTTTGACATGGATTTATTGCTCACACTCTGATACAATAGTGACATTTCCTTTTTTTTTTTTACATGTTTAGGCACCGATCAAATGGATGGCCTTAGAGAGCATCTTGTTTCGCAGGTACACACATCAGAGCGACGTCTGGAGTTATGGTGAGTTTTAAACCATCTTACAAGTCCCACTTTGGAGCTGTTGATGTTTCATTTGTACCGGATCGTGTTGTGTTTACTAAAATCTCTCCCCTTCATTTAGGAGTGACAGTATGGGAGATGATGTCGTACGGGGCAGAGCCATACACTACGATGCGTCCGATGGAAGTTCCTGATCTGCTGGAAAAGGGCGAGCGACTGTCTCAGCCTCAGATTTGCACCATTGATGTCTATATGGTCATGGTCAAGTGTGAGTGCCTGTCTTATATCTGTCTTTATGCCCCGACTTTAGCTCTACCACCAACATGAGGTCCCCTTTGACAATGAAATGTCTGATTTTCGACAACTCCATAAAGCTGAGTGACGAACTTTGGCTCTTGTTTTTAATCTGCAGGTTGGATGATTGATGAGAATGTCCGCCCAACATTCAAAGAGCTGGCAAATGAATTCACCAGAATGGCCAGAGACCCCCCTCGCTACCTGGTGATCAAAGTAAGATGTGAAGCACAATGCTGTGTGTTTATCAGTAGAAACACACCAAACTTTCTGTTTATTGTAGAGTAAAATAGAACAAGACAATATGCTAATCTGTGTTTCACCACCAGGAGGAGTGCAGCCAACAGGACGCAGCCCCAGATGAACCCGTCCAGCGGAGTGTAGACCTGGATGAGCTGGATGATGTAGACATGGACATTGTAGACCAAGAGATGGGGGTGGTAGACATCTTAACTCCAGCTCCTCACTATCTGTCTCAGTCCAGAAGCCTCAGTCGCCTGTCAAGGATGGACGCCCACAGAGTAAGAGACACCATTTCCTGTGACTTTCCAAGACTTTTCATGTCACCTCCTGGATCTAAATCTCACTTCTGTTTTTTTTTTACTTCACTGTAAAGGGTGTTCTTGCTCCATCAAACGGGGCTGGTTACCTGCCTATGACCCCGGGTGTTGACAACCCAGTACAGGTAACTAAAGTGTCAACATCATCCAAATGCACGTTCCTACTCTTGTCATATTACTAACACAGGTCTGTTGTCTTGTTTAGGCCATATGGCAGTCACGCTCTCGACTAAACTCAGCCCGCACTGTGTCTGAGAGCTCGGAGGGCTGCGGTATAACCGTGGAGCTGGAGATGAGTGAGGACTTTTCTATGGGAGGGAGCCCGAAAAGGCGGCGTCATCGCGAGGACAGCGCTTACATGTCGCAGAGGGACAGTTTGTCTGGCGGGCCACCAGAGACTCCATCACCACAGATGGAGGAAGAAGACCAGAATGGATATGTGCTTCCTGGAGACAGTCCAGAGAGAGGTGACTCATTTGTTGTCCATTTATGTAGCTCTAACAATCTTTCCTGGGAAATAGATGTTCAGTTCTGCTGAGTCACAGCCACCATTTCATGAAATGAATACCAATCTGGCAGACTATTTTCTATCCAACGCCTACATAACACATTATACTGAGGCCGATCTCATCAGATATGATCTTTTAATTGTGTGCCATGTCACATTTATTTGTAAAAGGTGGTCTGCTTGTTTAAGGGACTATGGAAAACCACACAATGTGGTTTTATCCTTGGATCCTTCCCTTGTGCAGTGAATTCTCAGAGTCTTATGAGTCTGCAAGACATGACTAGTCCTGGCCCAGATATTTGGCACATTCATACTGTGTTTTTTGTAGAAATTAGATATAACACACTTATTAATGAGCTTTGGAGGTTCCAGAACATTGAGTTTGTTATCTTTGGAGAGACTCGGAGACTGTTTCCAGTGTTTTTTGCTGAGCTAAGCTGGGCTGCTGGCAGTAGCTTCACATGTATCAGACAGTCATGAGAGTGATAGTAAATAATTCCATAAAAGTAAAATTTCCAGCTCTTAATATATTTTCTGTATAACGAGAAAAAAAAAGTGTAAAAACATATCAAAGTGTGTTGGCAAAAAGCAACCTCAAGAAAAAAAAAGTGATATACAGCTATAACACCATTGGATTACATCTTCAGGTACTTCAAATCTCACTTTATCCATTTTTCTGTCAAAGCTTGAACCCAAACACACGACTCGGGAGACAAAGTGTGAAATAAACAAAATCTTTTATTATGAAAGTACAACAGAAAGTCCAAACTGTTCCACAAAGGGCCGGTGTGGCTGCAGGTTTTCCTTCCAACCAAACAGCAGCACATCAGACTTGACTCATTTACCCAACTGATCTCAGTCTTCAGAGAGTTGATTGGTCAAACTGTGTGCTCTTGGTTGGGACAAAAACCTGCAGCCACACCAGCCCTTTGTGGAACAGTTTGGAGACCCCTGTTTTAGATGTTTCCTCCTCCTCCACACCTCATACAAATGATCAGCCGGTCATCAAGCTCTGCAGTGGCCTAAAAACGAGTCACTCATCAGGTGTGTTGGAGCAGGAAACATCTAAAACATGCAGGGCAGTGTTCCCCAAGGACTAAGGTTGAAACACACTGATCTGAAGAACAAAAACAAAACAAAAAACACACTCATGAGAGGGAAAACTCTATAAAGTCCAAAGACAAGACACGAGCAAGGATCAAAAGTAGAAAGGAACTTGACTATGGCGAGGAGCTGGTACAAGGGACAAGGCGAACTGGCAACAGACAAAGGGAGACGCAGACAATATATACACATGGTAATATAGGACAGGTGGAAACAATCAGGGCGGGGGGGACAATCAGACAGGTGAGAAACACCTGACACCTCAGACGGGGGAAGGGGCAAGTTATCTGAAACGAGAGGGAGGGGGGGATTTCAAAATAAAACAGGAAACCACAAGACAACTTAAACATAACCAGCCTTCTTAGTCATGACATTTTTCTTTATTTTTTTCAGATACCTTACTTTCCACATCTCGAGCCGTTACTGGCAGGATACGCAAGTCTCATTCGTCTGGCCTGTTGGACGATCCAGACGATGAAGAATACGAATACATGAACAAACAGACGTGCGTAACACCTGTCTCGCCCAGACACAGCAGCCACTGGCTGAGGCCGAACAACAAGAAGCGCACCTCCTCTGTATCGTCACATACGACGGCGTGCTCAGCTGACACCGCGCTGTCTGTGGAGGTCAGGGGAGGTCACACGAGAAGCAATCACAACTCTGATGCAGAGCAGCAGGGATCTAATGAAGTCGAATATGAATACATGGACATCAGGGGGAGTGAAAAAGATGAAAGCCCTCCAGCACATGATCCTCCTCCTCCTCCGCCAGCAAGGATGGCCAGAGAGGTGCAGGATGAAGAGGAGGAGGAGGAGGAGGAGGAGGAAGAAGAGGAGGACGAATATGTGGAGGACAGCAACTATCATTACACAAACAGACAGCCAAAGCTGCGACAAGCTCTTCAAGACAGGAAGGAGCTGAAGATACAAGGAAGGGACGAAGGCGAGGCGTATGAGTACGAGGACATGGACTGCTTTGCGACCGTGGGACCCGGCGATGCAGTGGTGTACCAGAACTTGCGGAGGGAAGCAGAGGGAGCAGTAGGGGGCACAGAGGCTCAGCGATCTGGGTTTGAACCCTACGTCAAAGTGCGAGCTGGAGTCGGGGTTGGGGAACCTGGAGCCGGTGACAGATCTTTTGACAATCCAGACTACTGGCACAGCAGGATGTTCCTGAAGCCCAAAGCAGTGCCTACATGAAGAACATTTTAAATCTCAAGACACTTCCCTCTGAGACATATTCATGAAGGACTCGAAACAGGAATTACAACCAAAAGCCATGTTTGAACGTGTAATAATGTAGCCTAATGACACAATTTCAAAAACCCAACATGTGACTGTGTGACTTTTTCACAGCTTCTACAGGCTGACATCACGTCTTGTATTTAGGCCTGTGATTTGGGGCATTTATATTATCACTGACTGTTGGAAACACTAACAGAAACAAGCTATATATTTTCCTGTTTACATTTTGAAACGAACAAAGATTGTGTTTAAGAACAAATGTATTTGTTTTTTTGATTTTGGATGTTTTCAGACCTCTCTTTAAATGATGATATATGAAATACATTTTCTACTCAATAAAAAATATTTTGAAGCACCGAGTTTTTATTTGAACATATTGCTATAACATGATCATACAATGAAAAGCTCAAACTCTCCGGCTCTGACTGCTGCCATGGTAGTCCAAACTGTTGATTGCTAATTGATAAATCGGCAAAGATGTGGATCCTCGTTGGACCTGAGGCGGGCTGAATAACACCTGGCTGCTCAAACAAGCCATGTGTAACAGCACACGTCAGTCAAAGCAGTCATAGTGTTAATTACACATAACTTTAAACCTTAGTATAATAGTCATTGTGCGTCACTTCTTCAGCCACTGAGGTTGCTGCTTATTTAAAAATGGAGCTATTTAACTAACTAATCATCATCAAGATTATTGAAATTATTTTATGGTAGGGAAGGTGCACAGCGGTATTTGAAAAGTTTAACAAATAGAGGAAAAAATTTTAAACAGAGGGGAAATAACCTTATAACATTATTCCTCTTACGCAGCTTACAGAGTTCACCATGCAGTTAGAGACAGTTGGAGTCTTAATATATTTTTAAAGGTCCAGTGTGTGGGATTCATTTAGTGGCACGTAGCAATGGAGTTACAGATTGCAACCAAATGAATACTCTCCCACATCTCACACTCTCCTTCTAAGCATGTAGGAAAAACTCATATATCATAGCCAGGGGCGCTGCCAGGAATTTTGGGTCCCCTCTGTGCAGCTGTTGTCACCACATCTCTAGGACCTAACTATCCCATCTAAAGCTTTACATAACTCTAATCAAAGGCTTGCAACTGTTTTGCTTCTTGTAGTTCAATACTAGTACTAGCACAATATTTACTAGTGGTGATTTGTACATGCATGCAAGTCTGCATACAATATGCAGTGCAGTTCACTATTTGATGCAAGATTAAAAGCGGGCGGAGACTGAGTTCTGTATTTAACTGCTACACTATTCAGCCCTTCTAAACAATGTAAACTGTAATGTGACCCCACAGGAGGGCTGAATAGTGAAGCAGTTAAATACAGAACTCATCACGGCCAGTGTTGTTATGGTAACCATGACGCCCACTGCAAAGTGACTAAGCAGTCGGATAAATTATCACTAGAGGACTAATAAAACACAATTTGCTTTCAGTCGACATAGATTGAGAAAATAAAACGCACATTTATCACTAGAAATGTCCTCAAACAATGCCAGATATATCTTGAAATGTCACTGAGGAAAGAGATGCGTGTGTGTGAATTTTTACAAATGCGAAATCATATATTTACAAATACCCAATATATTTACAAATATACACGTGTATTTGTATACTTACATAGTAACGGTTGCTAGGATGTGTGATTGGACAATGGCTGTTTTGGGGCGGGGCTCCTAAATCTTACACACTGGACCTTTAAACTCACATGAAAATCAAGTTAAATAAGGGGCAAGTTGTATGTTGCATATTCTGATTTTTATAGCCTTTCATTAATGGGAATGGAATTCATTACTGAGCTACATTCTTTAAATTGTGTAGGGAATGCCTTCTGTGTGAGAAAGTCTTCATAATTAAGTTAAATTGGTCATCAGGGTTAAACACTTTTTATTTTTTATTTTATTTTTTTATTAGAACTTTGTTTCACAAACAAAGGAACACAGATCATATACAAAACATTACAAAAACATTCATGTATATTCTACGCCAGGGGGGAGAAAGAGTTTACATAAATATATTTAAATAATAATAATATTTAAATATTCACATATATTAAGCGTTTTAATAGCTGAAATTATATGAGAATATGAAATTTTGCCATCAGTATGATGAGATTGATAATAAATGTTTCGTTTAATCTTACTCAGGGTTAAACACTGTCATTGGGTTTTTTTTGGCGGGTCGGGGTCGCTGTGACGTCGTCAGCGTCACACCGTGAAGTGGGAGGGGCTTGGAGGGCAGCGGGAGGGCTGCCTGCCTGCCTGGTGTTAGCAGCAGCAGCAACGGTCGTTCAGAGCCGAGTCGAGCCGAGCCAAGCCGAGCCGAGCTGAGCTGAAGTGTGTCGCTGATTGGGGCCCGACTTAGCGACTGAAACTTCACTGCCAAGATGTCGGACGACGAGCAGGAGCAGACCATAGCTGAAGACCTGGTGGTCACCAAGTACAAGATGGGTGGTGACATCGCCAACCGTGAGTAGATTCGAAACGGGTAGCCGTTGGTAGCCGTTGGTCGTCCGTTGGTCGCCGTTGGTAGCCGTTGGTCGGCCCTGTCGTGCTGCCAGCTAACGTCAGTCAGCTCGCGCAGCCGCCGCCGCCATGTGGTTTACATGCGAGCCACACGTATGCTAAGCTAACTAGCTCGCGGCTAACTAGCTGCTCGTTACCGCGTTAAACTAACGTGGGATGCTAACTCAACCTGCTAGCTCAGCAGCGCAGCCGGCTGACCGTGTTAAACAAACGTTGTAAGCGCCGGGTGGAGATAAGCCGAGGCTGGGCAGCCTCAGATAACGAAGCCCCGCGTTAGTTAGTGTGACATGTTCACGGCTGAACTCTTTGTGTTAGTTTGTCTTTAACTTTTTTATATCAGGTTTAATGCACATATAACAAGGACAGCAGCTGTTTGACCTTTTTTATGGCTTATTTCTTACATTAAAAGACAAAATTTACTGCAAACGAAGCATGTCTTATTAGACATATATACATGGATAATGGTTTATATGTATATTTATGCCACAATATCAGCAAGTGTTGTAAAAAATAAAGTATTTTCAGCTTGAGGAACTGTTTAGAGATAAATAATCAAATGTTAATATGATTTTTGGCTAATCCACCATATTAAATATTAAAAAAACAACTTCTGCCATCAAATAAATGCCTAAATTGTATAAATGTATATTATTATTATCAAAGGAGGCGTTACTGCAGTGTTTACTCTTCTGACATTTGACATATTTGTACTGTTGATCAAATCTTATTTGACTGCACGCTATCGAAGACTGGTTGGTATTCAGTGTTTGTTTTTATTCAGTTTAAGCCGTCAAATGACTCTAGACATTATCTCAGATGATCTGTCGTCTCGTCTCACGGCATCAAGACCACATTAATAATCATTTTGCTGTCTGTTTTTATCCAGAGGCCCTCCGTCTGGTCGTGGAAACAGCCAAGCCCGGGGTGTCCGTGCTGAGCCTCTGTGAGAAGGGTGATGCCTACATCATGGCTGAGACCGGAAAGGTCTTCAAGAAGGAGAAGGAGATGAAGAAAGGTGAGGCTAAAGACGACGCCAGCGTGTTATTCGGGTGAACTGTGGTGACACTATCGAGAAGAGTGTAGATGCAGTCGTGTTAGTAGTCCACGCAGAGTGTATGACTAAGATTGTTAGGTGATCCTAAGTGTCACTCTCTCCATCCTTGTATAGTTTTCTTGCTAAACTTGTGGATGATTTCCAAATGAAGACTCGGTGGTTCTCTCTTCCCTCTTCTAGGCATTGCCTTTCCCACCAGCGTCTCAGTCAATAACTGTGTTTGCCACTTCTCTCCCCTGAAGAGTGACCCCGACTACACACTTAAAGATGGGGATCTGGTCAAAATGTAGGCACCACCACGCTCTGCAATAATGTCACCCCCCCTCTTTTTCCTCTGTGTCTTTGAGTCTCCCAGTGTGCTTGTCCGTGTGATATCTTTGCTCGTATGCGAGGGTTTTCTCTTTGTCTGCTTCGTCAGTAAGGTCTCGTCTTCTTGTCTGTCCTGTGTTGGCAAACAACAAGTAAGGTCTGTCGTTTTTAGAGCAGCTATTTTCAAAGTGATAATTTGGATTTCTAGCTTTGATGGGCACCACATCTGCTAAACTCCTTTTTATATCGCGTGTCTCCGACGCAGTGCCGTGCTCTGAAAAACAAAGTGAGCTCATCTTAGTTGTTGTGTTGCCACGCATGTCTGCGTCCTGTGTCACGTCTTCTGTGCTGCGTGTTGAAATGTGATGTTTTTAAATGTGTTGTGGTGACACACACACCAACGGTTTGTATGTTTCTCGCTTTTCACACACTCTCTCTCTGAACCCTCTGGTCGGGCATGTCTGTTCAGTTTATTACAGTCTGTAGTGCCGTTCCCTCTGAATTCATAAAAAGTCCTTCACTGTATTTCGGCCAAAAAAAAACTCAGCTTGCAGTATATCTTCTATTTAATGACCATAACAGATTAAATTGTCTTATTTTTGTCCGACCTTATTGGTTATTGTTTAGTCTTTATTGGTCTCATTTTCCAAAGTGGAGCATAGTTTGATATTTTGTCCTTCCCAAATAGATTTGATTAATTCGCTCCCGTGTCAACATTAGTTATTTTGACAGCAGGGTGGCAGTTAAACCAGCAGTGACTTTGACACGTGATCAATTAAATGTTTTATTGTTCCTTTCATGCGCTCATCTCTTGTTTTCCTCTTTGTTCTCTGTAGCGATCTAGGGGTTCATGTCGACGGCTTCATTGCCAATGTCGCTCACAGCTTTGTGGTGGGAGCCAGCAAGGTGAGGATTTATTTATTACACTGCTTTAAGTCCCAGTTCGTCGCCGTCTTTATTAGAGCACACCTACTACAACGAGTCCTCTGCTCGCCTTATCTCCTTCCTGCAGGAGAACCCCATCACAGGCCGGAAAGCTGATGTAATCAAAGCAGCCCATCTGTGTGCAGAAGCAGCACTTCGCCTTGTTAAACCCGGTAACCAGGTACATGTAACCCGCCTTCTTGCAGTCTTCTCCATGTCGGCCACAATGACCTCTACAGTTGCAGACTTTGATCATAAATATTTATATGTGCCTTATCGTGAAGAAATAGAACTCTGGCCACATTAGTATGTGAAACTCGTCCCTTTTCTCAGACAGCTCATTGCAGATCCAGTAGTTTTACTCTTTTACTCTCCACCAGATTAGACAGATTAGTCGAGCGTAAAACAAAATGAATATGTCTTCAGCGTTTTCTGATTTCAGTAAGTGCACAGCAGCCTTTTGCATGTGAAAATGATGCATTTTTTCTCTGTTTCTTAGAACACTCAAGTGACAGAAGCCTGGAACAAGATTGCTCAGTCATTCAAATGCACCCCGATCGAGGGTAAGTGTCTCATTAAAAGTCGGTGCCCTGTCGTGGAAAAGGCATTCAGGGCGGCCATGAGTGATCCGTATTTGGATGACTTTCATCCTCAGATTTCCTTCTTGACTCTCTACAGGTTTGCTAACGTAATAATAAGAAAGATGGTAATTGTTTAAGGACTCATAAGTTAATGTGTGGCTTTGTGTTTTTAAAGGTATGCTGTCCCATCAGCTGAAGCAGCATGTCATAGATGGAGAGAAGACCGTCATTCAGAACCCGACAGACCAGCAAAGGTACGTTTAGGCGTCACTGTCTTATCTGTCCAGACAGAAGGTTTCAGTTTGATGTGGACAAGACTTGAGCCACAGATTGGGTTTAAAGAAGTGAATGGAATTTGTTTTGTGGTGCTGAAACCAGCAACCCACGATTATATTTGGAGAAACTCAACAGTAAATTGTCTTTAGTGGAGTACTGCATGACTGAACTACTTTTTCACTGGCTGCTGTTGGCACTCGTTTCCAGGAAGGACCATGAGAAAGCAGAGTTTGAGGTACATGAAGTCTACGCCGTGGACGTCTTAATTAGCACCGGAGAAGGGAAGGTCAGTGTCTTCTTGTCTTGCTTTATTCATTACCCTTAGCTGCAGCGTTTTCATTAGTGGAAAGAACAGATATTTAATGTTTATTATTTCTATTCAGGCCAGAGACGGAGGTCTGAGGACCACCATTTACAAGAGGGACCCCAGTAAGCAGTACGGCTTGAAGATGAAAACTTCCCGTACGTTTTTCAGTGAGGTGGAACGGCGCTTTGATGCCATGCCCTTTACTCTTCGGTATGAACACCACCGCACTTTACATGTAGCAATTTAAATACGTAGTCCACTATCTGTTGGCATTTAAAATAGATTGACAGTTAAAATTAAATATCAATATTTAAATACCACCATCCGTTTTCCATCAGGGCGTTCGAGGATGAGGCCAAAGCCCGTCTCGGTGTGGTGGAGTGTGCCAAACATGAATTGCTACAACCCTTCAGTGTGCTACACGAGAAAGAGGGTGAGTGTTTACCTCCCTTTATGATGTATTTTTCTTTGTAACCGCTCCCTCACTTCATCTTCCCGTGTCTTCTGTTCTCAGGAGAGTGTGTAGCGCAGTTCAAGTTCACGGTGCTGCTGATGGCCAACGGGCCTCACAGAATCACCAACGGACCTTTCGACCCGGAGCTCTACAAGTCAGAGCACGAAGTTCAGGATCCAGAGCTAAAGGTAAAGACTGAACACGGAGCTCGTTCTGCTTTAAACTCTTGTTTTTCTATTCGTACTGAACCTCTTCTCCTCTCTTAGACTTTACTACAGAGCTCTGCAAGCCGTAAAACACAGAAGAAAAAGAAAAAGAAGGTGGGTTATTATTCTAACAATGAACTGTGGTAGTCCAGAGCACACTGGGCTCATTCACCTGTTTTTTTTTGTGTCACAGAGAACACTTATCTGGTTTCATGATGTCTTTTTATGTACTAATCTGCACCTCTCCTTTCACATCCCGCAGGCCTCTAAGACAGCAGAAAATGCCACCGGACAGCCAACCGAGGACACAGAAGCTGCAGAATAAATAGATACTGCCTTTCCACACATGCAAGACCCCAAAGAGAAGCAAGAGAAAACATGAGAAATTGCCCCATTAAACACTGAATAGAGTTGATTTCACCAATTTAAAACGGAAGAATTCAGAAGAACTTTGGAATTAAATGAATATTTAAAAGGTCCGACGTGGACGCTTAACCCTTTACTGCATTAACTGAAAGTACCATGGAAAGAGTAGGAAATAAATAATAAAGAATATTTGCAAATATTTTTTACATGTTTTGAAAAGAATTGTTGCCAAATGTTAACTGTGTGACTGGTGCTTGTTTTTTTATAATCGATCCTGATAAATCTGCAGCTGAACATTTCCTTTAAGAAAAACTGGAGCTTGCTTGGTGGGCATTAATGGGAGTGGATCAGTGTGTATTTCTGAGCTGCAGGTGAAGAATTACTGTGTGATACCATCAGAAACCTGGATCATATCAGCCTCTTAAATAAGGCATAATGTGGATTGATTTTCCTGTTGCTTGAATGGGATGGTACGACTTGAATTCTCACGTTTCCCTTTGGCAACAAGATTACAACGAAGCTGTTCATATGTAAACTGGATTTTATAGTAAAACATCCAGATACTGGAAGGTTAACGAGCACTTTGTCTCAAGTGTGAAGTGTTAAAGGATGACGAGGACTTAATGATCCAGTGCATCATGAAACAACTTTTTTTTTTCTCAACACCACCATGCAGTAAAGGGTTAAATTATAAATTTCTCACTTATGAAATTGCTAAATAATGTAACACAGTCGACGGTAATTACAGGGATTGTAATATAATATGCGGTATTTACTTCAGAGTTGATGTACTGAAGGTTTATGGTTACACTTAATATCATCAAGGTCTGACCGTATTTTTAACTACAGTTTTTTTTTTAAAGCAATAACCAGAGCAGAAGACTGGAATATTTTTAAGTACACAAGCAAAAAAACAGTTGTAATCGGCTTGGGTTTAAAGAACAAAACTGCCACATTTACTGCCATTCCCCTCAAATTTTATGAAAAGATGAAAAACTATGTTCCAGTTTTGAAAAACTTTTCTATCAGTGACGCTGCTCTGACACCATTAGTCTCGTGAAGCATTGAAAAAGGTTTTGTGGGCATCTTTAGTGGATGTTGGACCTGTGAGAGATCATTTCAGGTTTAGAGTTTTCATCTCGAGGTCTCGGACGGTGTTGAGAAAAGAAAAGATCCCGCTTTGTAGCTCATCAGTGGGCAAAGCAACTTTACATCTAAAGAAATAAAAACATTTTCATACATTCGTGTTTGTTTTCTGCAACTTCTTTGGAAATGGCTGCAATAAGGACGGTTGTTGAGGACAACAACAGTAAGGCGTTAAATTCAGAAGCTGTTTTTTTATTGTTTGGACTGATTCTCCAATGATTTGAACGTATGATAGATTTTGATAAACGATTAAATTACAGGTGTACCTTAACAGAGGATTTGATTTATATTACCCTGTCTTGAGCATTCATGTGGTTTTGTGCATGAATCTATTTTTAGATAAAATAAGTTAACTGGAAATAAAGAGTTTGATATAAGAATCACAGTCAATAAATACTGTGAATACAAGTAAAAATAAAACAGTTACAAGATTAAAGAATTATCATTATATATAGATTTGTTATTCCAGATGTTAGATATGTTCATTTAATTATTTAATGTGAATAAATAATAGACTTTCGTAGCTTGTAGCTTTTGTTAAAGATCCGGAAAGTTTTTACAGTACTGTACATATTAAAACATTAAAACTGACTATATACAAATATCCAGCCATGTTCAATGACTGCTGCTATACCAGGACTGATATTTTACTCCTGTGCACACTTACTGACAACCCTCAATTTTCATATACTGTATTTATATAGTGTAATATATCCTATTTGTATAGTACTTTCATATCTATTGATACAGTAATACTTGTATATACTTGATACAACCTTTTCACATTTATACTGTGTATAGTATACATATATTTCATATTCTAGTTTGTTATATTTTATTTCATATCAGGCCATTCTTTATTTATTAATTTATATAAAATAATACTTTTCATGTTTATTGTTATTATTTATTTATTCCACGTTTAATTTATTTAAATTTTTATTTTGCGTGTCTAGTGCCGTTACCCTTAATGCTGAGCTGACCAACACATTTCATTGTGCTGTTGACCTGAGCTGTGTAAACCTATAAATAAATAAACTTTAAACTATTCATATAGTGCAGTACATAACATTTATTTATACAGTGATACCTCTCTCTCCCCAACACTTGACACAATCCTTTCACACTGTACGCAGTACGCTCCCCCCCTCTTTTTTTTGTTGTTATTTTCTATTTATATAACTCATCTCTCTCTCTCTCTGTCTGTCTCTCTGTCTGTCTGTCTGTCTCTTTCAGGGTTATGTCTAGTCAGGCACGGCATTGGTTGAAGATGCAGTCACATCTCCCTTAGATTACAGATTGTAAAGCCCTCCGAGGCAAATGTACTTTGTGACTTTGGGCTATATAAGTAAAATTTGATTGATTGATTGATTGATTGAACTTTTGTAGTATTTATTTGTAGTATTTTATTTCTTTAGCTTTAGTTTTTAATCTTCTTGTTCTAGCGCTGTTGGCCTGTTCTTCTTTATCTAACACATTTCATTGTGCTGTTGTTGCCCTCTGACATGAAACCGACACTCCTTTCTCCCTTATTGAAGGCTGGACACACGTGTAGTCCACTTGGACACACGTGTAGTCCACTTGGACTACATTTCCCATGAACGCGCTGAGTTGGCGCTCAAACATGGCGTCACCTCCGCTATAAATACCTCCCTCCTCCTCCGTCACATCCTCTTTCCGTTGCTCTTCTCGCTCCGAGGTATGGAAACCAGCTTCGCCGCTAAC
Organism: Larimichthys crocea; assembly: GCF_000972845.2. Lineage (NCBI taxonomy): Eukaryota > Metazoa > Chordata > Actinopteri > Sciaenidae > Larimichthys > Larimichthys crocea. The sequence goes on from NC_040016.1 coordinate 8,740,333, forward strand.
TCAATCCAAACTCAATCACCGGTTTTTACAAATCATCCGCGGTCACTAACGATTTAAATCTCTTTGTTTTTCACAGGAACTTCTCCACGATGAGAGCCAAGGTGAGTTAACCCGGCCATAGTTTGTATTTATGGATCTGTCTGTCCTCTTCCTGCTGCTCGTTAGCCTCTGTGCTAACTTACAACGTGTGTCTGCTTTTAAAAACCCTTCCTGCTCCTTTGTATCTTTTCTTCAGTTGTTTTAACAAATGCTGATGTTAATCCAAGTGATAATAATGTACAAACTAAGTGAGAAGTATTGTAAATATTATATTAAAGGTTGGTTAATGGTGTGTGGAGGCCTGCTCTGGTGCATGCTCGAAGATGAAGCTGTGTTCATGTTCAAAGGTCCAGATCTGCTTCAGCTGCAGCAGTATCGATGTTTTCAGTGTATTTTATCTGCACGCTGTCTGTCAGTCACTGAAACTGGGAGGGTGGACACGGCATGCTTGTACTACGATCACTGTCTAAATAAATATCCCTCTTGTCTTCCAGTGGAGGAAGAAGCGTATGCGCAGGTAAGCAGTAATCTCTTTATAACATTTTACACTAATAGAATAAAATGCGTTCATGTGACAGGGAAAAAATGTTTTAAAGCACTTTATGGATGCTCAAAGACGCTGTAGATTAAAGCAGCATAACAACAAAACTGTACACCAAGCTGAACATTAAGCTTTTTCTTTTTTAAAAAGGTGGTTTGAAGGTGTGCAAGTCAGTACAGTCACTGCATGAAATACTCCAATACACTGCCAATGTGGAGCTGTAGTATCTCGAAATATATTTGTTTTGCCATAATCTGTAAAAGTGGATAGGATCCTATTCCACATTTGTGCACATGGCTTTACTTGTTACTGGACACATGTGGTCCCCAGTTCCAACTTTAAATATTAAAATGGTGGCTTAAAATGGCCTGAGTCATTTGCAAAGTAATTAGGCACTTGTTTCTCCACAACTCTAGTACAGTGGTCCCTCGTTTATCACGGGATACGTTCTAAAAATAACCTGCGATGGACAAAATCCGAAGTAATCAGCTTTTATTTTTTTACAATTTAAGGCTTAACAAACTTTTCTCAGTCAGGCATTAACATTTTCTCACATTTCTCATTTAAACACTTCTCCCATAGCCAATCAGGATGCCAAACACTGTGCGGTCATACTGTACACTGTAAAAGCATGCAAAATTACACTAAAACTCCGAAACGGCAAGGCCGAAAGGTGAACCGCGTTATAGTGAGGGACAACACACTTTAACACACTGTGTTGCTTAAGAAGTGTACTTGCAGTTTGATCTGATCAAATCAGTGTCACATGAAATGCTAAAATTATTTTAT
>NC_040016.1:8741711-8800238 GCF_000972845.2 Larimichthys crocea
TTGGCACTTCCATAACTGTGTTTTTTGGTAGAAATTAGATATAACACACTATATGAATGACGTGGAGGTTCCAGAACTGGATGTTTGTTATCTTTGGATAGACTCGGAGACTGTTTTTACAGTGTTTTTTGCTGATGCTAAAGCGGCTGCTTGGCAGTAGCTTCACATGAGGTCAGACGTCATGAGAATGAGATTAATAATTCCAAAAAGTAAAGATTCCAGCTCTTAATATATTTTATGTATAACGAGAAAAAAAAAAGTGTAAAAACACATATCAAAGTGGTGTGGTCAAAAAGCAACCTCAAGAAAAAAAAAGTGATATACAGCTAGTAACACCATTGGATTCATTTCAGGTACTATCTCACTTTAAATCGATTTAGCCATTTTTCTGTCCAAAGCTTGAAACCAAACACACGACTCGGGAGACAAAGTTGAAATAACAATCTTTTATTATGAAGTACAACAGAAGTCCAAGAACTGTTCCACAAAGGGCACGGTGTGGTGCAGGTTTTCCTTCCCGAAACCAAACGCAGCACTCAGACGTTGAACCTTGTAAACCCAACTGGATCTCAGGCCTTAGAGAGTTGGTGGTCAAACTGTGTGCTCTGGTTGGGACAAAAAACCTGCAGCACACCAGCCTTTGGGGAACAGTTTGGAGACCCTGTTTTAATGTTTTCCTCCTCCCCACACCTCATACAAATAAGATCAGCGCGGTCATCAAATCGCTCTGCAGTGGCCTAGAAAAACGAGTCACTCAGCAGGTTGTTTGAGCAGGAAACATCTAAAACAATGCGGGAGTGTTCCCCAGGACTAAGGTTGAAACCACTGATCTGAAGAAACAAAAACAAAACAAAAAACACACTCCATTAGAGGGAAAACTCGATAAGTCCAGAGACAAGACACGAGCAAGGATCACAAAGTAAAAGGAACTTGACTATGGCGAGGAGCGTGGTATAAAAAAAACAAGGGACAGGCGAACATGGCAACCAGAACAAAGGGAGACGCAAGACAATATATACACAGGTAATATAGGACAGTGGAAAAATCAGGGCGGAGGGGACAATCAGACAGGTGAGAAACACCTGACAACCTCAGACGGGGAAGGGGCCAAGTTTATCGAAACAGAGAGGGGGGGGATTCAAATAAAAACAGAAACGCTCACAAGACAACTTAAACATAACCAGCCTCTTAGTCATGAACAGTTTTCTTTTATTTTTTTCAGATCCTTACTTTCCACATCTCAGCCGTTACGTGGTCAGGAGACGCCAGTCTCAGTTCCGTCTGGCCTGTTGGACGATCCAGACGATGAAAGAATACTAATACATGAAACAACAGACGTGCGTAACACCTGTCCGCCCAGACACAGCAGCCACTGGCTGAGGCCGAACAACAAGAAGCACACCTCCTCGTATCGCACATACGACGGCGTGCTCAGCGACACCGGCGCGTGTCTGTGGGATGTCAGGGAGGTCACACGAGAAGCAAATCACAACGCTGATGCAGAGCAGAGGACTAATGAAGTGAATATGAATACAGGAATCAGGGGAAGATGAAAAAGAGAAGCCCCCACACATGATGCCTCACTCCTCCCCCCAGCAGGATGCCCAGAGAGGTGCAGGATGAGAGGAGGAGGAGGAGGAGGAGGAGGAGGAGAAGAGGAGGACGAATATGTGGAGGACAGCAACTATTCATACACAAACAGACAGCCAGAAGCGCGACAAGCTCTTCAAGACCGAAGGAGCGTGAAGAACAAGGAGGGAACGAAGGCGAGGCGTATGAGTACAGGACATGGACTGGCTTTTCTACCGGGGCCCGCGATGCAGTGGTGTACCAGAACTTGGCGGAGGGAAAGGCAGAGGGGCGTAGGGGGCACAGAGGTCAGCGATCTGGGGTTTTGAACCCTACGTCAAAGTGCGAGCTGGAGTGGGTTGGGGAACTGGAGACGGTGACAGATCTTTGACAATCCAGACTACTGGCAACGCAGGAATGTTCCTGAAGCCCAAATCAGTTGCCTACATGAAGAACATTTTAAATCTGCAAGACAACTTCCCTCTGAGACATAGTTCATGAAGGACTCGAAACAGATTACAAACCAAAAAAGCCATGTTTGAACGGTGTAAGAATGTAGCCTAAGTGACACAATTTCAAAAACCAACATGTGACCTGTGTGACTTTTTCAGATTGTCACAGCTTCTACAGGCTGAATCACAGTCTTGTATTTAGGCTGTGATTTGGGGCATTTATATGTTCACTGACTGTTGGGAAAACAACAGAACAAGCATTTTATATTTTTCCTGTTTACATTATTGAACAACAAAAAGATTGTGGTTTAAGAACAAATGTATTTGGTTTTTTTGAGTTTGGATGTTTTCAGACCTCTCTTAAATGATGATTATGAAATACATTTTCTCTCAATAAAAATATTTGGTGAAGCACCGAGTTTTTTATTTGAACGATGGCTATAAGCATGATCATCAAGTGAAAAGCTCAACTCTCGGCTCTCGACTGCTGCATGGTAGTCCAAACTCTTCTTGCTAAGTGATAAATGGCAAAGATGTGGATCTCGTGGGACTGAGGCGGGCTGAATAACACCTGCTGCGTCAAACAGCCAGTGGTATCACACACGCAGTCAATCTATGTTAATTAACACATAACGTTAAACCTTAAGTAAATGAGTCATTGTTGCGTCACTTCTTCAGCACTGAGTTGCTGCTATTTAAAAATGGAGCTTTTAACTAACTAATCATCACAAGATTATTGAAAGTATTTTATGGTAAAGGGAAGTTGCACAGCAGTATTTGAAAAGTTTTAAACAAATAGAGGAAAAATTTAAACAGAGGGGAAATAACCTTATAACATTATCCTCTTACGCAGCTTACAGAGTTCACCATGCAGTTAGAGACGTTGGAGTCTTAATAAGTTTTTTAAAGGTCCAGTGGTAAGATTTGATTGAGTGGCAACGTACAGTGGAGTTACAGATTGCAACCAAATGAATAACTGCTCCCAACATCTCACACTCGCCGTCTAAGCATGTAAGGAAAACAGTCCCATATATCATACCAGGGAGCCAGGAATTCTTGGGATCAAACATGGCCCTCGTGCAGCTGTTGTCCCACATCCTCTAGGACCTAGTATCCCATCTAAAGCTTTACATAACTCTAATCAAAGGCTTGCAACTGTTTTGGCTTTCTTGTAGTTCAAACTAGTTACTAGCACAATATTTCTATGGTGATTTGTACATGCATGCAAGTCTGCCTAAAGTAAGCAGTGAGCTTCACTAATTTATGAAATTAAAGCGCGAGACTGAGTTGCGTGTAATTTAACGGCTACACTATTCAGCCCCTTCTAAACAATGTAAACTGTATGTGACCCCACAGGAGGGCTGAATAGTGAAGCGTTAAATACAAACTCATCACGGCCAGTGTTGTTATGGTAACCATGACGCCCACGGCAAAGTGAACTAAGCGGTCGGATAAATTATCAGCTAGAGAGATAAAAAACACAATTTCTTCAGCGACATAGATAGAATAACGAGTTCACAGAATTACTCACTGCCGATAGAAATGTCCTTGAAGAGTCTGTGATTTACAATGCACTAATTATTAATCAAGAATTACAATATAAACTGTTTGTAGCTGAATGAAAGTTTTTCAATTGTATGGCAATGGCTGTTGGCGTCCTAAATCTTACACATGGAGAACTACTAATCTTTAAGGCAGTTTATTTGCATATTCTGATTTTTATAGCTTTCATTAATGGGAATGGATCATTACTGAGCTACATTCTTAAATTGTGTAGGAATGCTTTGTGTGAGAAGTCTTTCATAATTAAGTTAAATTGGTCATCAGGGTAAACACTTTTTTTTATTTTATTTTAATTTATTAGAACTTTGTTTAAAACAAAGGAACACAAGATCATATACAAAACATTACAAAAACATTCATGTATATTCTACACACAGGGGGTAGAAAGAGTTTACATAAATATATTTAAATAATAATATGATTTAAATATCACATATATAGCGTTTTTAATAGCTGAAATTATAGAGAATATGAAATTTTGCCATCCATATGATGAGATTGAAATAAAGTTTCGTTTAATCTTACTCAGGGTTAAACTCTGTCATTGGGTTTTTTTTTTTTTTGGGCGGGTCGGGTCGCTGTGACGCGTTAGCGTCACACCGTGAAGTGGAGGGGCTTGGAGGGCAGCGGGAGGGCTGCCTGCCTGCCGGTGGTGTAGCAGCAGCAGCAACGGTCGTAGAGCCGAGTCGGCCGAGCCAAGCCGAGCTGAGCTGAGCTGAGCTGAAGTGTGTCGCTGATTGGGGCCCGACTTAGCGACTGAAACTCACTGCCAAGATGTCGGACGACGAAGCAGGAGCAGACCATAGCTGAGGACCTGGTGGTCACCAGTACAAGAGGGGTGGTGACATCGCCAACCGTGATAGATGATTCGAAACGGGTAGCCGTGTAGCCGTTGGTCGTCCGTTGTGCCGTGGTAGCCGTTGGGTCCGGCCCTGTCGTGCTGCCAGCTAACGTCAGTCACTCGCGCAGCCGCCGCCGCCATGTGGTTTACATGCGAGCCACACGTATGCTAAGCTAACTAAGCTCGGGCTAACTAGCTGCTCGGTTACCGCGTTAAACAACGTGGGATGCTAACCAACCTGCTAGCTAGCAGCAGCAGCCGGCTGACCGTGTTAAACAAACTTGTAAGCGCCGGGTGGAGATAAGCCGAGGCTGGGCAGCCTCAGATAATGAAGCCCCGCGTTAGTTAGTGTGACATTTTCACGGCGGAACTCTTGTGTTTTTTGTCTTTAACTTTTTATATATCAGGGTGTTTTAATGCACATATAACAACGACAGCAGCTGTTTTGACCTTTTTTTGGGTTATTTTCTTCATTAAAAGACAATTACTGCAAATGAAGCATGTCTTATTAGAATATATACATGGATAATGGTTTATATGTATATTATGCCACAATATCACGAAGTGTTGTAAAAAATAAAGTATTCCAGCTTGAGGAACTTTTAGAGATAAATAATCAAATGTTAATATGAGTTTTTGGCAAATCCCCAATTAAATATTTAAAAAATAATAAGTTCTGCACATCAAATAAATGCCTAAATTGTATAATGTATATTATTATTATCAAAGGATGGCGTTATGCAGTGTTTTACTCTTCTGACATTTGACATTTGTACTGGTGTACAGTACATGTTGATCAAGTCTTACTCGACTGCACGCTGTCAAAGACTGGTTGGTATTCGGTGTTCGTTTCATTCAGTTTAAGCCGTCAAATGACTCTAGACATTATCTCAGATGATCTGTCGTCTCGTCTCACGGCATCAAGACCACATAATAATCATTTTGCTGTCTGTTTTTTATCCAGAGGCCCTCCGTCTGGTCGTGGAAACAGCCAAGCCCGGGTGTCCGTGCTGAGCCTCTGTGAGAAGGGAGTGCCTACATCTGGCTGAGACGGAAAGGTCTTCAAGAAGGAGAAGGAGATGAAGAAAGGTGAGGCTAAAGACGACGCCAGCGTGTTATTTCGGGTGAACTGTGGTGACACTATCGAGAAGAGTGTAGATGCAGTCGTGTTAGATCCACGCAGAGTATGACTAAGATTGTTAGTGATCTAAGTGTCACCTCTCCATCTGTATAGTTTTCTTGCTAAAAACTTGTGGAGGATTTCCAATGAAGACTCGGTGGTTCTCTCTTCCCTCTTCTAGGCATTGCCTTTCCCACCAGCGTCTCAGTCAATAACTGGGTTTGCCACTTCTCTCCCCTGAAGAGTGACCCCGACTACACACTTAAAGATGGGGATCTGGTCAAAATGTAGGCACCACCACCGCTCTGCAATAATGTCACCCCCCCTCTTTTTCCTCTGTGTCTTTAGTCTCCCAGTGTGCCGTTCCGTGTGGATATCTTTGCTCGATGCGAGGGTTTTCTCTTTTCGCTTCGTCAGTAAGGTCTCGTCTTCTTGTCTGTCCTGTGTTGGCAAACAACAAGTAAGGTCTGTCGTTTTTAGAGCAGCTATTTCAAAGGATAATTTGGATTTTCAGCTTTGATGGGCACCACATCTGCTAAACTCCTTTTATATCGCGTGTCTCCCGACGCAAGCCGTGCTCTGAAAAACAAGTGAGCTCATCTTAGTTGTTGTTGCCACGCATGTCGGCGTCCTGTGTCACGTCTTCTGTGCTGCGTGTTGAAATGTGATGTTTTAAATGTGTGGTGGTGCACACACCAACAACGGTTTTGTATGTTTCTCGCTTTTCACACACTCTCTCTCTGAACCCTCTGGTCGGGCATGTCTGTTCAGTTTTACAGTCTGTAGTGCCGTTCCCTGGAATTCATAAAAAGTCCTTCACTGTATTTCGGCCAAAAAAAAACTCAGCTTGCAGATATCTTCTATTTAATGACCATAACAGATTAAATGTCTTATTTTTGCCGACCTTATGGTTATTGTTTAGTCTTTATTGGTCTCATTTCCAAAGTGGAGCATAGTTTGATATTTTTGTCCTTCCCAATAGATTTGATTAATTCGCTCCGTGTCAACATAGTTATTTGACAGCAGGGTGGCAGTTAACCAGCAGTGACTTGGACACGTGATCAATTAAATGTTTTGTTTCCTTTTCATACGCTCATCTTTTTGTTTTCCCTCTTGTTCCTGTAGCGATCTAGGGGTTCATGTCGACGGCTTCATTGCCAATGTCGCTCACAGCTTTGTGGTGGGAGCCAGCAAGGTGAGGATTTATTTATACACTGCTTAAGTCCTTGTCGCCGTCTTTATTAGAGCACACCTACTACACGAGTCCTCTGCTCGCCTATCTCCTTCCTGCAGGAGAACCCCATCACAGGCCGGAAAGCTGATGTAATCAAAGCAGCCCATCTGTGTGCAGAAGCAGCACTTCGCCTTGTTAAACCCGGTAACCAGGTACATGTAACCCGCCTCTTGAGTCTTCTCCATGTCGCCACAATGACCTCTACAGTTGCAGACTTTGATCATAATATTTATATGTGCCTTATCGTGAAGAAATAGAACTGGCACATCAGTATGTGAAACCGTCCCTTTCTCAGACAGCTCATTGCAGATCCAGTAGTTTTAACTCTTTACTCTCCACCAGATTAGACAGATTAGTCGCGTAAAACAAAATGAATTGTCTTCAGCGTTTTTTCTATCAGTAAGTGCACAGCAGCCTTTGATGTGAAAATGATGCATTTTTCTCTGTTTCTCAGAACACTCAAGGTGACAGAAGCCTGGAACAAGATGGCCAGTCATTCAAATGCACCCCGATCGAGGGTAAGTGTCTCATTAAAAGTCGGTGCCCTGTCGTGGAAAAGGCATTCAGGGCGACCATGAGTGATCGGATTTGGATGACTTTCATCCTCAGATTCCTTCTTGACTCTCTACAGTTTGCTAACGTAATAATAAGAAAGATGGTAATTGTTTAAGGACTCATAGTTAATGTGTGGCTTTGTGTTTTTTAAAGGTATGCTTCCTCAGCTGAAGCAACATGTCAAGATGGAGAGAAGACGTCATTCAGAACCCGACAGACCAGCAAAGGTACGTTTAGGTAGCGTCAGCTTATCTGTCCCAGACAGAAGGTTTCAGTTTGATGTGGACAAGACTTGAGCCACAGGGTGGTTTAAAGAAGTGAATGGAATTTGTTTTTGTGGTGCTGAAACCAGCAACCCACGATTATATTTGAGAAACCAACAGTAAAGTTGTTAGGGGAGTACTGCATGACTGTACTACTTTTTCCTGGCTGCTGTTGGCACTCGTTTCCAGGAAGGACCATGAGAAAGCAGAGTTTGAGGTACATGAAGTCTACGCGTGGCCGTCTTATTAGCACCGGAGAAGGGAAGGTCAGTGTCTTCTTGTCTTGCTTTATTCATTACCCTTAGCTGCAGCGTTTTCATTAGTGGAAAGAACAGATATTTATGTTTTTTTATTTCTATTCAGGCCAGAGACGGAGGTCTGAGGACCACCATTTAAAAAGAGGACCCCAGTAAGCAGTACGGCTTGAAGATGAAAACTTCCCGTACGTTTTTCATGGAGGTGGAACGGCGCTTGATGCAATGCCCTTTACTCTTCGGTATGAACACCACCGCACTTTACATGTAGCAATTTAAATACGTAGTCCCACTATCTGTGGCATTTAAAATAGATTGACAGAAAGTAAATATCAATATTAAATACCACATCCTTTTCCATCAGGGCGTTCGAGGAGTGAGGCAAAAGCCCGTCTCGGTGTGGTGAGTGTGGCCAACATGAATGCTACAACCCTTCAGTGTGCTACACGAGAAAGAGGGTGAGTGTTTACCCCCTTTATGATGTATTTTTCTTTGTAACACGCTCTCACTTCATCTTCCGTGTCTTCGTTCTCAGGAGATTGTGTAGCGCAGTTCAAGTTCACGGTGCTGCTGATGGCCAACGGGCCTCACAGAATCACAACGGACTTTCGACCCGGAGCTCTACAAGTCAGAGCACGAAGTTCAGGATCAAGAGCTAAAGGTAAAGATGAACACGGAGCTCGTTCGCTTTAAACCTTGTTTTCTATTCGTACTGAACCTCTTCCCTCTCTTAGACTTTACTACAGAGCTCTGCAAGCCGAAAAACACAGAAGAAAAAGAAAAGAAGGTGGTTATTATTCTAACAGAAACTGTGGTAGTCCAGAGCACACTGGGCTCATTCACCTGTTTTTTTTTTGTGTCACAGAGAACACTTATCTGGTTCATGATGTCTTTTTATGTACTAATCTGCACCTCTCCTTTCACATCCCGCAGGCCTCTAAGACAGCAGAAAATGCCACCGGACAGCCAACCGAGGACACAGAAGCTGCAGAATAAATAGATACTGCCTTCCACACATGCAAGACCCCAAAGAGAAGCAAGAGAAAACAGGGAAATTGCCCCATTAAACACACCGAATAGAGTTGATTTCACCAATTTAAAACGGAAGAATTCAGAAGAACTTTGGAATTAAATGAATATTTAAAAGGTCCGACGTGGACGCTTAACCCTACTGCATTAACTGAAAGTACCATGGAAAGAGTAGGAAATAAATAATAAAGAATATTGCAATATTTTTTACATGTTTTGAAAAGAATTGTTGCCAAATGTTAACTGTGTGACTGGGGCTTGTTTTTTTTATAATCGACCTGAAAATCTGCAGCTGAACATTTCCTTTAAGAAAAACTGGAGCTTGCTTGGTGGGCATTAATAATGGGAGTGGATCAGTGTGTATTTCTGAGCTGCAGGTGAAGATTACTGTGTGATACCATCGAAACCTGGATCAATCAGCCTCTTAAATAAGGCATAATGGGATGATTTTCCTGTGCTTGAATGGGATGGTACGACTTGAATTCTCACGTTTCCCTTTGGCAACAGATTACAACAAAGCTGTTCTTATGTAAACTGGATTTATAGAAAACATCCAGATACTGGAAGGTTAACGAGCACTTTGTCTCAAGTGTGAAGTGTTTTAAAGGATGACGAGGACTTAATGATCCAGTGCATCATGAAACAACTTTTTTTTTTCTCAACACCACCAGTGCAGTAAAGGGTTAAATTATAAATTCTCACTTATGAAATTGCTAAATAATGAACACAGTGACGGTAATTACAGGGATTGTATATAATATGCGGTATTTACTTCAGAGTTGATGTACTGAAGGTTTATGGTTACACTTATATTCATCAAGGTCTGACCGCATTTTTAACTACAGTTTTTTTTTTTTTAAAGCAATAACCAGAGCAGAAGACTGGAATATTTTTAAGTACACAAGCAAAAAAACAGTTGTAATCGGCTTGGGTTTAAAGAACAAAACTGCCACATTTACTGCCATTCCCCTCAATTTTATGAAAAGATGAAACCTATGTTCCAGTTTTGAAAAACTTTTCTATCAGTGACGCTGCTCTGACACCATAGTCTCGTGAAGCATGAAAAAGGTTTTGTGGGCATCTTTAGTGGATGTTGGACCTGTAAGAGATCATTTCAGGTTTAGAGTTTTCATCTCGAGGTCCGGACGGTGTTGAGAAAAAAAGATCCCGCTTTGTAGCTCAGTCAGTGGGCAAAGCAACTTAATCTAAAGAATAAAAACATTTCATACATTCGTGTTTGTTTTCTGCAACTTTTTGGAAAGGCTGCAATAAGGAGGTTGTTGAGGACAACAACAGTAAGGCGTTAAGTTCAGAACTGTTTTTTTATTGTTTGGACTGATTCTCCAATGATTTGAACTAATAGATTTTGATAAACGATTAAATTACAGGTGTACCTTAACGAGGATTTGATTTTATCCCCTGTCTTGAGCATTCGTGTGGTTTTGTGCATGATCATTTTTAGATAAAATAGTTAACTGGAAATAAGAGTTTTATATAAAATCACAGTCAATAAATACTGTGAATACAAGTAAAATAAAACATTACAAATAAAGAATTATCATATAGATAGATTGTTATTCCAGATGTTAGATATGTTCATTTAATTATTTAATGTGAATAAATAATAGACTTTCGTAGCTTGTAGCTTTTGTTAAGATCCGGAAAGTTTTTACAGTACTGTACAATTAAAACATTAAAACTGACATAAACAAATATCCAGCCATGTTCAATGACTGCTGCTATAACCAGGACTGATTTTACTCCTGTGCACACTTACTGACAACCCTCAATTTCATATACTATTTTTATATAGTGTAATATATCCTATTTGTATAGTACTTTCATATCTATTGATACAGTAATACTTGTATATACTTGATACAACCTTTTCACATTTATACTGTGTAAGTATACATATATTTCATATTCTAGTTGTTATATTTTTATTATATCAGGCCATTCTTTATTTATTATTTATATAATAATAATATTATTATTATTATTGTTATTATTTATTTATTCCACTTTAATTTATTTAAATTTTATTTGGTGTCGTGCCGTTACCCTAACTGCTAAGGCTGACCAAACACATTTCATTGTGCTGTTGCCTGAGCTGTGTAAACCATAATAAATAAACTTAAACTATTCATATGTGCAGTAAAACAGTTATTTTATACAGTGATCCTCTCTCTCCCCAACACTTGACACAATCCTTTCACACTGTACGCAGTACGCTCCCCCCCCTTTTTTTTGTTGTATTTTCTATTTATATAACTCATCTCTCTCTCTCTCCTGTCGTCTCGTCTGTCTGTCTGTCTCCTTTCAGGGTTTTGTCTAGTCGGCACGGCATTGGTTGAAGATGCAGTCACATCTCCCTTAGATTACAGATTGTAAAGCCCTCCGAGGAAATGTACTTTGTGACTTTGGGCTATAAAATAAAATTTGAGTGATTGATTGATTGATTGAACTTTGTAGTATTTATTTGTAGTATTTTATTTCTTAGCTTTAGTTTTTAATCTTCTGTTCAGCGCTGTTGGCCTGTTCTTCTTTATCTAACACATTTCATTGTGCTGTTGTTGCCTCTGACATGAAACGACACTCCTTCTCCCTTATTGAAGGCGGACACGTGATCCACTTGGACACACGTGTAGTCCACTGGACTACATTTCCCATGAACGCGCGGAGTTGGCGCTCAAACATGGCGTCACCTCCGCTATAAATACCGCCCCTCCTCCGTCACATCCTCTTTCCGTCTCTTCTCGCTCGAGGTATGGAAACCAGCTTCGCCGCTAACTCAATCCAAACCAATCAACCGGTTTTTACAAATCATCCGGGTCACTAACGATTTAAATCTCTTTGTTTTTCACAGGAACTTCTCCACGATGAGAGCCAGAGGTGAGTTAAAGCAGCCATAGTTTGTATTTATGGATTCGGTCTGTCCTCTTCCCTGCTGCTCGTTAGCCTCTGTGCAACTTAAAACGTGTGTCTGCTTTTAAAAACCCTTCTGCTCCTTTGTATCTTTTCTTCAGTCGTTTTAACAATGCTGATGTTAATCCAAGTGATAAAATGTACAAACTAAGTGAGATATTGTAAATATTATATAAGGTTGGTTAATGGTGTGTGGAGGCCTGCTCTGGTGCATGCTCGAAGATGAAGCTGTGTTCATGTTCAAAGGTCCAGATCTGCTTCAGCTGCAGCAGTATCAGTGTTTTCAGTTTAATTTATCTGCACGCGTCTGTGTTAGTCACTAAAAGTGGGAGGGTGGACACGCCATGCTTGTACTACGATCACTGTCTAAATAAATATCCCTCTTGTTTTCCAGTGGAGGAAGAAGCGTATGCGCAGGTAAGCAGTAATCTCTTTTGTAACAAGTTACACTAATAGAATAAAATGCATTAATACGTGACAGGGGAAATCTGTTTTAAAGCACTTTAATGGATGTTCAAAGATGCTGTAGATTAAAGCAGCATAACACAAAACTGTACACCAAGCTGACACTAAAATTTTTTTTGAAGGTGGGCAAGTCGGTACAGTCACTGCATGAAATACTTCAATATATTGCCAATGTGGAGCTGTAGTATCTCTTGAAATTTAGTTTTGCCATAATTCGTAAGAGTGGATAGGGATTCCTATTCCACATTTGTGCACATGGCGTTACTTGTTACTGGACACATGGTCACCAGTTCGAACTTTAAATATTAAAATGGTTTGAGCCACACATGGCTTAAAATGGCCTGAGTCAACTTTAAATATTAAAATGGTTTGAGCCACACATGGCTTAAAATGGCCTGAGTCAATTGTAAAGTAATTAGGCACTTGTTTCTTCAACTCTAGTACAGTGGTCCCTCGTTTATCACGGGGGATACATTCTAAAAATAACCTGCGATGGACAAAATCCGAAGTAATCAGCTTTTATTTTTTACAATTTAAGGCTTAAACTTCTCAGTCAGGCATTAACATTTAAACACTTCTCCCATAGCCAATCAGGATGCCAAACACAATGTGCATTCATACTGTACACTATAAAAGCATGCAAAATTGCACTAAAAATCCAAAACAGCAAGGCCGAAAGGTGAACCGCGTTGTAGTGAGGGACAACACTGTTTCTTAAGAAGTGTACTTGCAGTTTGGTCTGATCAAATCAGTGTCACATGAAATACCAAAGTTAGATTTTTAAAAATAAGATGAAATGGCTGGGAGTGACCCATCTGCATGTACACAGCAGGATTTGGTCTGGGTTGATGTGATAAGTGTCTGAGCTGAAGGCAGGTTTACAGCACATTAGACCAGTGTTTCTCAATCCTGCACCACACCTCATTTAAATGATCAGCTCGTTGAACGCTGCAGTGGCCTGATAACGAGCCACTCATTTGAATCAGGTGTGTTTGAGCAGGAAACCTCTAAAACATGCAGGGCAGTGTTCCCCGAGGACCAGGGTTGAGAAACGCTGCATTGTCAATTTGTATAGTTAATCAATATACTTGGCTTTAAATTTAATGACCCAATAAATACTTCAATAATCAGGGTCATTGCTCAGTCATCAACATGAAAGTGGATGAGTTTCCCATTAGTCTGTAATTGAATGGGCATTAAGCATAAAATGTTTTGTATCTTGACGATGTTTTTAATCCTCACCAACAGGCTGAAGCGTAAAAGGAGAAAGATGAGGCAGAGGTCAAAGTAAGCCCTCATCCCCCTCGCCAGCTGTGATCCCGTCAGAGCCTCTTCAGACGACTGACGCATGCGGCTGAAGTGGACCGTGGATCCATCCGTGGGGTAAAGGCCTCAAACCTGACTTCAGATGACCGCGTCTCATGGAGCCGACTGTCTGTCTGACGGAAGACGGCAACGACGCTGGACAGATCTCAACATCAGAACTGCAGCTGCTGTTCATGGACCATAATACATACGTTAACCAACAACTGTCATGTGGTGTATTGAACAATAAATGAACACTGTTAAAGTTTCCTAGTTTCAGTCTCTTTAAATTATTCGAGTGATTACAGGATCACTCTGTAGGTGTATATCTATTGAACACTGAATGAGGAGTCAAACTGTGTAAACCAAAGCTGGCTTTGTTTTAAATCGCCTCGGGTGTATGAACCAAAAACTAGATTCTAGATTTCTCAGGAACCTTTGTGCCTGAATGGACTACACAGAAGCTGATGCCTTAAGAATTAATAGCAAAAAATGGTTAAATTAATCTGGATTTTAGAATCAAGAGGGGAAAAATAATACTTAAGCAGACAAAATTGACTCAAGTCAGCAAAGTCTTTATTACAGTCAGCTA
Organism: Larimichthys crocea; assembly: GCF_000972845.2. Classification (NCBI taxonomy): domain Eukaryota; kingdom Metazoa; phylum Chordata; class Actinopteri; family Sciaenidae; genus Larimichthys; species Larimichthys crocea. The sequence continues at coordinate 8,755,882 of NC_040016.1, forward strand.
CTAGCTGAAGTAGAATGAGAAATGAAAGTACAGGACATGGGGTGTTAACATGATTTAATAGAAATTACAAAGTCAAGAAGGGTTTTCGCCACTTATCAAATTCAGTTTTCTGTCATCTCAGAGGTGATTGTTTCCATTGCAAAGATTTTATTATACCTCTTTGTTCCTCTATAGATGGGCTTTCTGCCTTACACTTTCTTTGTAATTGTTTTTTTCTAGCAGCTACAGTCAGTGAACCAAATGAGACATTTCTTTGAATATTTCTACATTTTAAATGTAGAAATCCAAAGAGTACTTCATGCACAAATTAAAGCAATTTGGTCCCAAATATCAAAAACAGGTGGACAGGCCCAGAGCAGATGATGGTGGTTTCAGCTAAACACTCTCCAAGAGGATAAACTCTGTCTAATTTGTCCAGACTTCCTCTGTTAATGCAACTGTTAGTTCACCTTTTTCATTTTTGTTTAATGCAGGTGCTACTTGTTAAAATCTCATTATCTCAAAATCTAAAGAAAATTAACATTTGTTATTTCAAGATAATGACATAAATAACTAAAAATGTATGAATGCAGACTGCTTGGGGCTTCTGTACAAACCAATAGGGACTTAAAGGTTTGACCATAGACACACATCACTTGATTAGCAAGCCTCCACTATGCTAAATATGTATTTTGTTCATCAAACAAGAAGTTGAAATATTCAGTATTCAAGTATTGTGAATCTATTTTGTCCTTTTCTATGAATTACAGATAGAGCAGATGTAGCATGAGACAGTAAGTAACATTAGATCTCAATGGGAAAAAAATCAGGGGACTGGGTAATGTGCTAGGAATGAAAGGATGCCACATCATTAATGGAAATGAAAAGTATCAACCTACAGAGGGCTGAATTCAAAAACATCCCTAAAATCCAAGCAAATTATACGGCAGGCTAGTCCATTTTGCCAAAATGCCTTTGTAGCAATTCATAATGGTACTCCATTAGTTTGTAGTAGTAGTAGTTTGTATCGCCTCCACGTGCTTGTATGCATGCCTGACAACGTCGGGGCACGCTCCTAATGAGACGACGACTGATGGTGTCCTGGGGGATCTCCTCAGGAGACACAGCAAACCTTCTGGCAATTACACATATTGATGTGCCACCCTGGAGGAGTTGGACTGCAACCTCTGTAAGATCCTAAATAAATGCAAAACTAATGAGAAATTGGTCAGAAAAGATGAGCAGGGAAAAAATGTCAGTGGCTTCCACCTGTAAAACCATTCCTATTTTAGGGGTTGTCTCATTGTTGCCCCTCTAGTGTAGCTGTTGTTAATTTCATTAACACCAAAACAGATGAAAATGACAAACAACGCCTCCAACTACTGACCTCCCAGATCAATATCCCAGAAGTTGAATTGACTTGATGCTATACTCTGATTAAAAAGTGTTGCTTTAATTCTTTTTGAGAAGGGTTCATTAAAATCAGCCTGTGCTGCAGATGAAGAGTTACGGAAGCCCTAAAAGGCCACACATACATACATTTTATTCCACCCGTTTTCCCGTGATAATGAGATAATTCCCCCGTTTTCATAAATTATGGATCAAAGGGATTTTACAGTGGTGTAATAGGTTTCCTCGCTCCGTATCATGGACTACATGCATTTGCCACACATTCTGTAATACGGGCGCACTTGATTTAATACACTAGACTATCGTTTTGTTTTCTCAAAATCTCGAATTAATGATCTCGTTATCACAGGAAAACGGGTGGAATAAAATGTATGTATTTATGGCCTTTTAGGGCTTCCGTACAGCAGACTCCACCTGTAAAACCATTCTTATTTTAGGGGTCGTCTCATTGTTGCCCCTCTAGTGTAACTGTTGTTAATTTCATTAACACCAAAACAGATGAAAATGATTAACAACTACTTACCTGACCGGATCAATATCCCAGAAGTTGAATTGACTTGATGCTATACTCTGATTAACCCTCATGTGGTATTAGTATTGTTGTTACTTAGCCAGTATTTATGGGTCTGGTGGACCAGACCCATAAATTCTGACAAAGGTTGATACACTTGATCTCAGGACTATCCGGACTGTTCACTCACTCAGTATAAAGCATATTTACTGTATCATTTTGGAGAAATTCATCCTCAAAGTTCATTATTTTGAATTGAAAAGGGCATTATGTGCAATATTTACTCTACTGTAAAATCTCTTTGATCCATAATTTCTGACAAAGGTTGATACACTTTGGCTAAAGTTGGGTTTTGGGCTTTTAAAACACCACAATCCAATAATTTTCTCTTAAAATACTCAACAGATGTTTACTACATGCCAATTACAAGTTATATGAACAGCAAACATGGTTAATATTTGCTCTTTGTTAGATCACATTTGTGAATTAAAAAGGAAAATAATCAAGAGGAGTGAGTGGGAAAACATTTACAAATGAAGAAAGATGTTTCACAACTATTGTGTATTGTTTATTCATTTGTACATTAAAACCAGCCTGGTTACTACTCATTTTTAAGTGCAACTACTCCAATTTTCCTTCCTATTTGAAACAATGTCTGATTCCACTCAGCTCACAATATAATTTAAGGCATACTGATCAACTTTTCTTTCTTACTCCACGAATTAACAAAGAAATTGGTCGAGATGCATTTAAATCTAAAGCCCCAGCAGACTGGAATAATCTCCCTTGCACGATTAGGTCTATAACCTCCTTTCATCACTTTAAATCCTCTCTACTTACTCACTTCCAAACATCCTGTTCTTGTTTTTGTGTGCATGTGTGCATACGTATACAAATAGCCCTAGTTTTGCTTTTATATTGCTGCAGTTGTGTTTTGTATCATTCTTATTTTGTCCATGTATATGTATGGGGGAGGGGGCTAGTGGAGCATTGTGGTGAATGGGTGTCTGCGTCTTTGTATCGTCTGTAAACATTGTATATCTCTGTTGGCAACAAGGACCCCCTCGAAAATGAGATGGTACATCTCAAGGGGGTATCCTTTGATAAATAAAGAACAAATAAAGGAGCTGTGTTGGGTCCTGGCTTCAGGGGGCGCTGTGGCTCAGCCTGGATGCTGCGCGCTGACTGGAGCCGCCGCAGAAGAAGAGAGTTAGTATTGTAAACACAAGGATATGGCTGACGAGAGGGGTGGAGGAGGCGAAGACAACATCAACGACAACATGGGCAACCAGCTGCAGCTCGTACCAGGTAACAGCCGCAGTCAGGGGGCCTGGCTGCTCGCTCCCTGCTCGGTGTCTCACCACAGCACCGTCTGTCTCTCTCCACCCTGAAACATTTCTCCAGCACAGGCCACTGCCAGAGCTCACATCCTGCCTCCAGCCTGTGCTTTCACTTTCTGTTCCTGTTGGAGCTGAAGATAAACTCTCACTGTGTGTGTGTGTGTGTGTGTGTGTGTGTGTGTGTGTGTGTGTGTGTGTGTGTGTGTGTGTGTGTGTGACTTTGTGTTTGCAGACAATGAGGAGGAAGAGGAGGAGGAGGATGACATGGAGACTGAAGACCGAGACAGTGAGGAGGCAGAGAAGCCCAGCATCATCACCTTTGACCCCAGTCTTCCCACATCACATGCTGTGAGTGCTCCTCTCTCTCTCTATTCAGTTTTCCTGCAGCTCTCATTGTGTTGACCTCACCTGTTGCTGTGCAGTACCTGGGTGCAGACATGGAGGAGTTTCACGGCCGCACGGTCCACGATGACGACAGCTGTCAGACCATCCCCGTGCTGCCGCACACGGCCGTGATGCTGGTCCCCGGGCAGACGCTGCCTCTGCAGCTCTTCAGGCCGCAGGAGGTCAGCATGATGCGGAGCGTCATCCAGAGAGACCGCACCTTTGCTGTGCTCGCACACAGGTACGAAATCAATCCCAAGATTAAATGCACACATGACATTTGAAGAGCTCTTCAAGGAATCCCGATGATCTCACAAGGCTTATCTTGGCCACGAACCAATGTTTTTGGAGCTTGATCCGATAATCTGGATATTTCCACCTCTCTGCTTCAGTGGTATTTCCAAGCTTAGCTCTAATGTGCCCGATAAATGGTTTTCAAATTTGATCGAGCCATGTATTGTGAGTCTCAAGATGTGTCGTGGAAATTCTGGTTATCTGGTGAACAACAAAGAAGGCGTTCAGAGTTCATGCTGCTTCTTGTACAAGAGGGAGAGGTGATACAGAGAGTAATACAATCAGTCTGCACAGTTCTCCGCCGAGCATAGGGCGGGTACACTATTTATAACATGAACAGATAGATGAGGTCAGTCATCGGGCAAGCTATCAAAAGGTCAATCAATCCCCTGAAACTGTCTGCAGCACCCAGGGTTCCTCAGAAATAGTTTCCGGTTATCAACAACATGAGTTATGACGGATGTGGCTAATGAATGCTTCTTGTTTGCCGAGCTGCAGATCTGCAGAATCAGCTCTTTGCACGTAACAAAAAACCACTCACAAGGGCGTAGTTATATTTGTAATTTCTATTACAGATGTTGTTTTTAATTTGATGTCCCTCTCTGCAGTGGGTCAGGTGAGCCGGACGCAGAGTTTGGGACAACAGCTGAAATATACGCATACCGAGAGGAGCAGGAATACGGCATCGAGACTGTCAAAGTGAAAGCTGTGGGGAGGCAGAGATTCAAGGTCCATGAGATAAGAACTCAAGCGGACGGGTGAGTTGAATTGCCCCGTAATCCGTTAACTAAAGGTGACGTATGCGCAACGTTCGATTAATAAAATAACGTGGATAACATGGAGTATAACAGTGGCTGCGTGCACAAATCAGAGGCCTGCAGGTTTTTTCTTTGTAATCATCTAGTCAGAAAGGAATATGAAAGCTGAATGTATGATAATTATCTGTTATTGACTACCTGATAAGATCCAGCCGCACTGGACTTGGACTGCAGATAAGTGGAGTCACTTTATCTTCACTTAAGTGTGTCCTAAACAGCCTCTATGTTCAAGCATGACAAATAAATATTTGATTTTCGTCAGAACTTTTTATATAGCACCTTTCATACAGAATTGTAGCCAGAAATAGACAAAAACAGAGCAGTTGCATGAAAAACTAGAGATTAGAAGAAGAGTAAAAAGCATAAAACTACAACAACGAAAAAAATAAGAAGTAAATTAAGACCTATAGGGTACAAAGCAGTAAAAGTAGATAAGCACCAGAGATAAAAGTAACATTGAGTGATCAGGACATAAAAACTCAGTAGTGAATGATCAGGCACCTTAGGTAAACACCAGGCTAAAGAGATATGTCTTAAGTTGTTTTTTAAAGAAATCTACAGAGGTGCAGTCCCTCTGCAGAAGAGAGAATCTTAAAATCAATTCTAAAACGGGTAACCACTGCAGGGATTTTAAAATGGATGTTATGTGCCCTCTGTTTTTCAGTTAATATAATTCAGTATTCATTCAAAGAAGGTGGCATCACATCAGATATCAGTTTTTTTTGACCAGCAGCAGATGAGACAAAACAATGAGGACGTTCCTCACAAAATGACTCCAGTGGTTCTCTCGCAGCTCACAGCTAGAGGGCAGACTATTCACAGTCATCTTCAAAAAAATAAACTGAAAGCATCACAGTGGAGTGTAGCTGTAACTACTGCACACATACACATTCAGTTTTTTGTACAAGATTTATTGGTTATGACTGTTCACGGTGTCTGTCCTGGTCTTTGTGCCTCTTCTTGTTGGAGGTGACAGAAAACAGTCGATGTACCTGTGGAGAAAACTGTTGTGATCATGTCTACGTTTTACTCTTCATAAAGTCACATACCCTCTTTCCTGAGTTGCTAATAATAATGTACATAAACTGGTTACCATAATCCCATTGACCTTTTGTTGTACTGCGACTTGAAGTTATCACTCACTTAAATGGGATCTGCTGTTGTTGCTCTCTGGGCTGAAACATACTGCATATTAATATAACGCTTACTGTATGTTTCACTTGTATTCGTGTCATTAATGTCTCTAAAACATTTTCTGGAAAAACAAAATCTGGAAACATACTGTTGTCATGTTATAGCAACAGGTTTGCTCTTTGTGCACAATATATAATAATTAATTATTAAATTAAACACTGCATGTTGTGTTTTGGCAGGATCGAGCGTTTGCTCTGACGTGTGTGATTTTTGTGCTGTTGCTATGTGAATGTTTTGTTTGTCTGAGCTCCAGGAAGTTCACCGAGTTCATCGCGGGTGAGAAGTTAAAGCAATATTTTCTTCTCGCTGACACTGAAAGTGTATGATTATGTCACATTTACAAACATCCTGTCATACACCTGATGGTATTCAGCCAGCACACCATTTGTTTAATCTGCTATTCGTCTGCTCCATTTTCACTCGTCTTCTGTTGCTCTCTTTCTCATCTCCCTCCCTGTCTGCCTTTCTTTCTTTTCTTTTTTTTTTAAATACACAACCGATGTCATTGTTTTTCCTCCTCAGGATCAGACAAGCCAAAGTACAGATTCTTCCAGAACGAATCCTTCCAGATCCCCTCTCTGCTGTGCAGCTAACACCGCTGTCCAGGCTCCACATGCACCCCTCCTCCAAACCCCTGACCCAGAGCTGCAAACAGGCTCAGCGCTGGTGGAATAACTACCAACAGGTCAGAGTCGCAGCAGTGTTGCAATATGGACAGGAAACTTATTATAAAAGATACTGATGAATCTACAAATGATCATTTAATTATTTATTGATTTGAAAAACATCAGAAAATAGTTTTTAAAAAAGCCTTGAAGGTCTTCAAATGTTCGACCAACAGCCTTGAAGCTCAAAGATATTCTCCTTACTACAATTTAACATTTAAAAAAGCTGTAACCATCGATTCCTTTTAACGTTTGTGCTCAAAAAATCTGAAGACCGTGTGTCCCTGTCAGAGTGCACAGGCTTTGACTCGGACGGAAGGTTTTTAATAAATAAAACCGTTACCGTCTGCCGTGTAGACGTCTGTTATTATTGTTATTACATTACCTCCAGCTCCTCCAGCTGAGGACACGTTTAAGGCCTCGTTTACCGGTGTTATGAATCTGTTGATGAATTTATTTGTTGATTGACAGAAAATGAATGAAATCACTCAGTATCTTAAGTTTTGGGCTGTTGTTCGGTCAAAATGAGCGACACATTTATCTCTTTAGGCTCAGAGAAATGTTGATGATGATAATTTTTATATAGGTCATTTGATTAATTGAGAAAATAATGTTAATTACATCCATACTACATGGCCAAAAGTATGTGGACTTATGTGTTTTTGCTCTGGGTACAATGCTGGTTGATCTCAGCATTCGTTATTAACTTCACTGTTGCTGATTTCAAAGTACTTTCAGGCTTTAGGTGTAGTAAAGGCACAGGGACAGCTTCCTCTGTAACTTTGTCACTTTATTGTCTCAGCCGTAGGACGAACGTGATACATCACCTCACTGTTTGACCTCATATCACTCCATAAGCATAACTTATATTACAGGCGAGACGTACTGTAATATGTAATCCTGTTCTAAATGAAGGAACACAATACAGATAGTTATCATTAATTAAAGTATGTCAATTCTACTCTCACTAAACCCGAGAAAAATAAGGTAATCACACAATAAAATACAATAGTTATGACTCATGCTCTGAGTTACAGTTAAATAATAATGCTACAATGTGCAAAAATAGCTACTTCCAGGCTGTAATGTAGCTATAATGTTTGGGTGTCCACATACTTTTGGCCATGTAATTGAAGTCCGTAATGGTAATATGAGATGGCAAGAGAAACTCCTCGGATGTTGAGTTACTTCAGTCGGTCCTTTGTAGATTTAATTTGTTAATGGCATGTCTGTTGTTCGTCACAGAGGAAGTTTCACTGTGCCAGTCTGACGCCGTGGCCACCCTGGGTCTACGCGCTCTACGACTCCGTGAGTACCGCAGCCCTGTATCTGGTATTTCCTCCATACGTAAACATCACGTTGACGTGAATGTAAACCTCCCGTGTTTCACCCCCACAGGAGTCCCTCATGAACCGAGTGAAGAAACAGCTCCATGAATGGGATGAGAATCTGAAAGATGACTCTCTCCCTACGAATGCCGTAGGTCAGCCTCTGCTCAGTGTATTACGGACGGACTGCAGAGACATACACGCATGCCACGCACAGGCGTGTCTTTCTGTTTGTGCTCCTTCCGTCTTTTAATCCCCCTCTCTCTCTTTCCGTCCTGTCTGGTTTCTGTCAGACTTCTCCTACAGAGTGGCGGCCTGTCTGCCCATAGATGACGCTCTGCGGCTCCAGCTCCTGAAGATTGGCAGTGCCATCCAGAGACTCCGCTGTGAGCTGGACATCATGGACCGGGTAAGGAGAGGTCACTGTTAACCCCTCTTCCCTGCTCGCCAACCACATCTTCTTTTCTCCTCTGTCCCTGCAGCCACCACCACATTTTCCCCCATGGTGGCATAAGACCTAATGTCCAGCTGATCCAGATATTTCATCCCAGAGTTGGCCTTCACAGTTAGAACTTCAATACATCTGTAGTAAACATGCTTACCTGTTTGTCACGTTTAATCTGTGGTAGATATTCACTAAACAAACCATCAGTCACACGTAGCAGACAGATGTTATCGAACGGATGTTTAGGCGTATTGTTAATCATATCAAGCGGCCCAGACTAGAGCGGTGTAAACAGTCCTCACTTTATCTCCGCTTACACATGTACTCTGAATACAAACAGAGCAAATCAGTTTCATCCTGGATTACCTCACTGCTTCATGCAGGGACACTCAGATTTTTGTTTTTTACTACCACATCATGGATTTATACGTATCTTCCTTCATTGGGTATGATAGTCTCTATTTTTGCTTCCAATCATCATTGCTGGCACAGAATTTTTTGACAGCAAAACTGAATGAATTTAGTTTGGTTCACGATCTATGCTGAATGTTTCCACCACAAACTCTGGCCCCTCTTTTTAAATCTCATGTCAAAAATCTCGGGGTAACATTTGAAAATAGGCTCAAATTTGACGGCAGGATCTCGAGAGGGCAATCCACGCTTTCATCAGTTCCAGATTGGACTTCCTTTTCTTTGGCCTCAATTTCTCGTCTCCAACTTGTGCAGAACGCTGCTGCTCGATTTTTAACAAGCACGTCCAGACGCGAACACATCACCCCTGTGCTGTCATCACTCCACTGGCTCCCACTGTTTTAGATTGGCGTTTCAATTCTGACTAGAACAGTCGTGTGTCTTCGGTGTACTCGTCTGCTCCTTTCTATGTATTTCTGGAAAGTTTTTAATACCCTGCAGCGCTGCAGCATTTTTAATTGTCTTTATTTGTTACGTATCTCCTATGTATTGTTTTGTGGCTTTGTTGTAAAGCACTTTGGGTACCGTTCCGCTATTGTAAAGGGGCCGTACAAATAAACCTGATTTGATTTGATCATCGCAACAAAACCGCTAATGTAGAAAGTTTGAAAACTGCTGTTGCACAACCCAAAACCTTTAAAGCTTTTCTCCGGATGTATGAAATGCTTCTTAAATGTGCCTGCCGATTATCTGCCTTCTCCTTCTTGTGTGATTGAGGATAATTATCCTCCTTATTGTGTCTCACTCGTTACAGAAGATCTGAACTGGAGTCATCAGGTTAGTAGCTTTTGCAGAAGCATAAAGGCTCCTGTGCGGCGATTATAGCGCCCTTAAAGAGCCTCAACAATGAAAACGCTTTTCACCGAGAACATCTGATTCGTATACGTCAACATTAACACTGAATTATCTCTCCTCCTCAGTGCACGTCACTTTGCTGCAAGCAGTGCCAGGACACAGAAATCACCACAAAAAATGAGATCTTCAGGTGAGGTGTTTTTTCTTTTTGCACATGAGTACGTTTGTGTGTCCTAGCTCGTTTGTTTGAAACGCTTTTCAGCACAGTGTTAATACAAACTTCAAGAGACCTGACATTTGTTCAAGAGAGATGATTCATCACTGAGAATATTACACTCCATGTTGCCTTTTCTTCTCTCGTCTGGCTGGTAACCAAGAAAAGAAGCTTTAACAGTGTCTGAAAGGCTACATATAGTCTAAACAGCAGTACTCGTGATCATTTTTCATATTTAATTCTGTTGTAATATTAAAAAACATCACAACTGAAATGTTTTTAAGCTGCTAGATGTGCAGATTTCTTTCCAAGGAGATCAGACTAAGAAAAAGTGTCACCAGAGTTTGTTTTTGATGATGCCAAACATATTAATGTCTTTCAAATGCAAAGAATCAGATTTTTATCCTCATCTGACTTCTTGGAGAAAGTTACTCAATCTATACTGATCTGTCTACTCACAAAGACAGAAGTATTTGCATTTATTTACATTATTTACAGTATTTACAGTAAATACAGGAAGGCAGCGAGTGATGGGGATGGTCGGCGGGTGGCAGTTGGGTCAAGAAAAGGAAGTTTGCTGTGGAGAACGTTGGGGTTGTAAGGAGAAGAGGACTCGAAAGTTGGAGGGGTAGAGGACGTTGGAGTAAGGGTGAAGGTTGAAACGGGAAGAAGGGGGTAAGGTTAGGATAAATTAAAGTGAGGGATGGGTTAACGGGGGTTGAAGGAGATTTTTTATATCACATCGATCGTGAAACAAGAAAGACGACATGTTTTTATTTCACCTGTAAAGGTCTTAATAATCAAAAAAATAAGCTCAGGCAGCGGACCTGAAGCTTGATGTTTTCCTCTGTGAGGTGTCGGTTCTCTTCTTTCTGAGTCCATGCTCTATTTTTCTCCAACAGTGTCCTCTCCATCTTTCCCCTTTCTCTTTCCCACTCCTGAGTGTCTTTGAGGTGGAACATCTCCTGTCCCGTACCTGCCAAAACTTTCTTTTCTTTCACCTGTTTTTAAGTCATCGCCTCATTTCGTACTTCAGTGTGAATGCTATTAATGAGCTGTACATTTTTTATTTTACTGAAAATGGAAGACAGGAAACTTCAGTTCAGGCTGCGTTTCACTTTTTTGTTTTTGTTTCTTAGAATAGAAACAAAAAAATAGCCAACCCTATAGGAAATTGGGATAAAAACACATTACTGCTTCCATTTACCATTTCCTTTTGTATTTTCCTACATCACAGTAATTACTGTAATTACTATCGTCAAAGTTGACACCGATTTCATTGTCCGCGTGGACGTTGCTCACAGTCTGGCGTCACATTGTGAACATAAGTGGGCCTGCTCTGCACCTCCGTACTCCCGGCACACACTCACACTGTTGCGCAACGTAATTTTCTGTTGATGATGTGCGATGGTTAATGTTTTGATCCAAGAGTGACACACAAATCCCCCAAACATCAGTGAGACTTTGCAGACCCTTTACTGCACGCTTATAGGAGAAGTGCATTAACTTGAGTTGAGCTTGACGACATCCAGATAATCGGAGTGAATGAGGTGATGGTGTGTTTAATTTGATTTCTGAAGTTAGAGTTTGCTAACTTTTAAAGCACACTTCCTCCGACTAACAAAATTGTGGACGTTGCTAATGCATTTTCAATTAGAGACAAACCAAAACTGGAGTGTGTGTGTGTGTGTGTGTGGAGTTTTTGTTTTTAGTCTGTCTGGTTAAATAATTATCTTGTCGAACTGAATTTCTCCATCCTCTCATCTTTGTGTTTTCAAGTGTTTTGATTAGTTGAAGCCAGAATGTTTATTTCAGCTTCAACTTGAGTTGTTTAAACCTGAATTAACACTTTTTTGGGGGGCCCCTTAACAAGCCATAAACAATCACAGAAAGCTGACATGGTGAAAGAGAATTATCTTTTGAATTTAAATTATCGTTCGCTTGCAGCCACATTTCTGACCACATGATGAATCTAGTCCATCAATATTAACTCTCCTCAAAGAAATACACAAATATTGTTATCTGGTTTATCACTATAAGCGACCTCTTCAACATTACAGGTAGTGATTTGATCATTTTTGATCCAAGTGTTTTTATTAGTTTTACAGGTTGTACAGAATTTGAAAAGCATTTGAATATATTTGAACTAAAAGCCCACAAACCCTACACTGTTGCACAGCTACAGATTTATGCTACAAAATATCAAAGCGTAGATTCTACGGTACCAAAAAACACAAAAACAAAACACACACACACAAAAAGAAAAAGTATTTTCTACATGATCCACAACTGGTTGCCAGGTGATGTACTGTAGAAGTTGAGGGCACGACCTCTTGTAGGAGTTAGATATTATTATTATTATTATTATTATTATTATTATTATTATTTATTATTCTTATTATAACATACGTGGTACAGTGGCTGGTGTTATTCGACAGCGGTTTGTTCAAGCTCTCTTTAGACCAATGCAATCTATGTCCATTGTTGAACTGAGTTATTATAGACTGCAACAGCACTATTAATGCTTGTTATTAAAACCTTTAAGAGACTATACTGCTGCTATAGAAATTATTACTCATTTTATGAACAGAATCCTCATGACACATGGTTTGTAGTATTTATTTTTTAACAACATGTCAGCTGACCTGGACCCTAAGCCAAGTTAGTTGTGATGAACTTGCTGCAGGGTTCAGAGTTTCATTATACCTTTTATGGAGTGTCTCTTTTTTCTTATGAATTAATGTTCTGATGTTTTGTTTTTGGCTGAAACCCTTTGTCGAAGTCATAATCACTCCTCATGACAGACTCCACCTGCTTCTTTTCTTCTCTCCCTGCACAGTCTGTCTCTGTACGGCCCCATGGCTGCATACGTCAACCCTCATGGTTACGTCCACGAAACGCTGACTGTCTACAAAGCCAACAATCTCAACCTGGTCGGCAGGCCATCAACGCTGCACAGCTGGTTTCCAGGGTAACTCTGTTATACTCATGGCATTTAGTTCACTCTACTCCGTTTCTACCATTACACGTTTTAATTCGGACCATCTTTTTGTATTTACATTGTCACTTCTGCACCAGACACATCTAACCAATGAGCGGAGAGAGCGTTCTCACGAGGCTCTTACCAACTCATCCACCGATTCAGAGCAGTGCAAACAAACAGCAGTCGTAATGGACTCAAACCACGACTCAGGGTCACGGGAAAAATAATAAAAAGCATCAAAATGTTTTGTAGAAACTTCTCAAAGCATTCCTGCAGCATAAATAATCCTCTGTGGATCAGAGTGTTCAGTATGTCCCAAACACTAAAATAAACTATTTCCATGTCATGCTGTAACTCTGACCCATCAATGGAGTCGAGTGTAACTGCTGAGTCATAGTTAAACTTACAAAACAATACAAACATTATTTGTATTCATAGATTCCTGATTTAGTAGATAGTTATTTTAATAATTTCTCATCAAACTGATGAACTGTTTCCTCTTCCCGTGCTCTCAGGTACGCCTGGACGATCGCTCAGTGCCGAACCTGCGGGTCTCACATGGGTTGGAAGTTCACAGCCACCAAGAAGGACTTATCTCCGCCTCGTTTCTGGGGTCTGACCCGTTCGGCTATGCTCCCTCGTATCCCCCAGGGTGAGAGTGATGGGGAGGAGGGAAGAGAGGGCTCTCGTCTCTTCTGCCTGTGACGTGTCAGACCATCATTTAAAAAAACAAAAACAAACAAAAAAAAAACCCCTCCTAAGCCTGGATCTTTAGGCACTCTCTGTCTGTGATTACCTAAAGTGATCAATGCCTCACCTGTCACCCCTGGCAGCAAATCCATCATATTAGTGGAAAGGTCATTCAGCCTTTAAATGGCGCTCTGAAAACAAATTAGAAAAAGGAAAAGGTGGTCACGATTGTTCTTAAAGGTTCTTGAAATATGGAGGCAGCAGTGAGACGACTAAGTGCGTTGTGTTTTAAAGTGAGAAAGAAACAGACACGTGGTAACATCCCAGCATGCAGCTCCCTAATCTGCACCCCTTGTCCTGCTGATTTCTCGGTAGGTGCAGACACACAAACAAACACAGAAAATATATTTAATGCATATTTATCATTCAGCTCTTTTCCTCCGTACGACAGGAGAGAGTGGCTGCTTGCATTTGAGATAGAGACATTGTTGCCAAGCAGTTAGTCTTTAATCTGTCGTCAAACAAACCAGTTCATGTAAAATTCACTTAGCATTTAGAACCTCTGCAGGCAAGAACGTGCGCTCATGTTTGTGTAGATCTGATTTTGACTCTGGGGAATGAAATCGGATGTATTTTTGTATGCAAGAAGATTGGAGAGTAACTCATCCATGTGTGGAGACATTGTGCTATTTATTATCACGCCAGCTTTTTTTGTGTAATAAACAACAAACTGAGGTGACAATAACAATCAAGTGTAATATACTCGATACAATCAGTGTCTGTTTTGTATTCGATGGAGGCTCCTTGTCCTGTCAGATGTGCTTCAGGAAACAAGTGTTATCTCTGCTTGCACAAGCGAATATTAGAGATGTCTCTGTGCCTAATGGCAGACTGTTTTTGTTTTTTAAAGGTTGAAGCTAATTAAAACAGACTGCGAGAGAGAGAAGCTTTCACACTTCTTCATTTGGTTGGCTCATGTTGTGTTGCTTGTTGAAATGGTGTGCCTACGACGCAGCTCAGAGTCTTTAGATAAGTTTCGATGAGTCAGCGAACCACAGACGTCAGTGAAAGACTGTAAATGGCAAAGTGATTATGAGATTTTGCATTTAATTCTTGATGTTTTTTCTTTAGGATTCGCTTTGGTTTTGTAGTTTCACACTTTTCAGGATTTTACTTCTGGGTTTTTGTTTTTTTACTTGCTTTATTGCAAGGTGCTGGCTCATGTTTGTACAAATGTGACTGTAAATAAGAGGCAGTTATAGTTATAGCATTTGTTGTGTAATTTAACTGGTGAATCTGGCTCTTATTTCTCAGATCTCTTCACGTCAAAGAGAGTCGTTGGGAACAAACCCTAAAGCAAAGTATTTGATCGCAATAATAAGAAATCGTCTAGATTGTGAACATGCTGGTCTGTCTTATTAAATACTTTCTTAATAGTTTGACAGGAAACACGCTTATTTACAAGAGTTGAAGGTTAAAGATTGAGACTGCTCTCACGTCTCTAAGATGCACATTAAATCAGCTTATTAACTTACCAGAAAGACAGGAAACAGGGAAGCAGCTCGCCAGTAACAAATCTGCCTAACGCACCCCTAAAGCTCAGTAATTAACATGTATGTTTACATTGGTTATGTACCTGGATGTCCATTGATTGATTGTATGAAATAACCTGTTAATTAACAAGCTTTAAAGATGCTGGTATATAAATACCTGTGGATAGAGCGAGGCTAGTTATTTCCCTTTATACTAAGCTAAGCCTACTGGCTGCTGGATCCTACAGATGTGACATTATTATAAATCTTACCTGTTTATTCTGAGTGAAATGAAAACAACTTTTTGGTTTCATGCAGAGTTTCAAAGACTACTCCACCGATTTAACATAGCACTCCTCTATGACATTGTCAGACTCACGATGGACGGTTATAAAGCGGGGTGGCTACCTAACCATCAAACCATCTTGAATGCTGCTGATTTAGTCGGAGTTTCAGGTGTGATATCCTAGTTAAGTCTCGAGGCTGCTAGGCTACAGAAGTCCGATGAGCTCACTGATGTTTTTAATTTTTCAAACCTGTAATCTTCTCTGAATCAAGTGACATAACATGCGGCAATTTATCCCATTTTCCTCCCACATAATCAGCGACATATTCCCCAAGATCTGTAAGCAGACTGTGATGTGGAAAATCATTGGAGCTCCCCTTTTAGAATCAGAAAATGTAAGCTTGTTCTGAAATGAGTCTGGATTTATTTACTTATAATATTCTTTTGGAAGGTTCAACGGTTTCATATCATATCATTACATCGATTTGTTTGATTAGAGAGAGGTTTCCACTGTGAGAATAACGCTTAGAATCTAAAATTCAATATATTCTCCACAATAAAATGAATGAAATCAATAGCTTGAGTCCATAGAAGGTCTATGATTGTTTTTCCATGAGATTCGATGTACCACAGAGTGAAACTAGAAAGATTTCTGAAGAAATTTGGAGTGTGCATAAGAATAATACTTAAGCGCGGTGAGTAGTATATAGTGTGCTCTTGCAGGCACACTCAATAAACATGCAGATATCCTGTGACTTCTCATTTACATGTTTAAGCAGGACACTCGAGGCAGTTCAGAGAGAGAGTGTGTGTGTGTGTGTGTGTGTGTGTGTGTGAGAGTGTGTGTGAGTGCGTGTGCGTGTGCGTGTGACACGATGTGATGAATTAAGCTTTAACGAGCAGGTAGAAAGCTTGATATCTTCCCTGAACACTTCACATCTACATACAAATTGACACGTGCCTTCATGGTGTTTGTGTGCTTTTGTGTGCCTGCATATAATGAGTTTGCACTGTATTAATCTTTCGTGCATGTACACGTGGACAGAGGATCATTTATATGCTAGCACGTTGTGAGTCTAATGGATCTCTGTGTGTGGGAGAAGAGCCGTGTTGACCATGTGCAGAGCATTGAGTGAAGAGCATTTGTAGTAATGATGTTGACAGGCTTTGGGGCATGCAAAGTGTGACTACTCATATATATTTGTGCCTCTCTGCAGTAAAGTTTCTTCCTTTATGAACTTGTTTTGTAATGTGTTGTTGTTTTAAGACACAAAATGACTTTATTGAACGATTGAAACATTGAAAGGTGTTTGTTAGTTTGTGTATTTCAGGGCTTTAACAAACATCCCTGTCGGCTATCCACAGTAATGTTGTAATGTAATTATCAACACAAGGTAATTATCGATTCATCTTTAAGATAAGAAACCTATTGATCCGGTGCAGTGACAGGAAGAAGTACAGAGAAGTATAGAAAGTAAAAGAAATAACAGAGATATATATAACACTAAAATGAGAAGGATACAAAATGGAAACTACAGAAGAGCAGAACACAAATACAGCATAACATTGAACTTATAACTGGCATGTGCTACTCAGACATGTATTCTCTTTTCCAGTTATTCTACATTTTATTAGTTTATTAGTTAAAGATATTTGGCAGAGAGAGAGAGAGAGATGGGAGATGACATGTAGAAAAGGGCCACAGGTCAGATTCAAATCCGGAGTCAAGTCTGCATCATGTTTCATGTAAATAATCCACTTTTCCCATTTACTGTCAAATACATTTTCCTCAAACCATTGCTCTTTCTTTGCAGGGTCAGATTTACACCACTGTCTTTTCCTGGTTATGAGTGATATTCTTGCCAGGTAACAGTCTCTTCCTTCCTTTAAATTAAAAAAAATAATTAATTGACTTATTGTTCAAGTACTGTTCTTGTTTATTGCATCAAACAGACTTCTGCCGCCCTGCAATTAAATCGTTCTCCTCAAGTGTGACCAATGATGTACTCGAAGGCTCCAGAATAATGGAGTAACCGGACCTTGAGCTGAGTTTGCTTTTGTCAGTCACTGTTCCCAAGGGCAAGAGCTCCTTAAAGTACTCAAAGTATTGTTTGAAAGTTTGTTCATCTAGAGTTTAGATGACAATTTAGCAAACGGCTGATGAAGACCAGAACAAGTGAGTGAGTAGACCTTAAGTGGAAATTTGTCACCATCGTGTACTCCACGTTTCTGTAGACTAATTTATGCGTGATGATGTGTGTGTTGATGCAAACGCATACTGTGTTAAGCTTAATTATTTTCAATTATTTACAGCCACTGTGCGTGCTGTGAATAACACCTGAAGCAGGGCTGAAACACTTATTTGGTCTTATGCAATCACAAATGTTCAAAGATTAGATACTGCAAACGTATGAGATAACGCTCCAGATGTTTGACCCTGAAGTTTTCCTCCCAAGAACTGAATGTATGCACCGAGCTCTTCATCAGACAGAAGAAGAAAAATCTGAATAGTTGTTATTAACTCGTGCTCTCTCTGCTTTACATCGTCTCCTCGTCATCAATAGTTTTTATATTCTGAACACGCGGAAATATGTAGTTACATTACTCGGCAATGTACTTAATGATTGAGGAGTTTAAAGTAACTGGAGATGAGCCTTAATCAGATTAAAGTTAGCTATTTTAAGATCAGATGAAACGATGATCTCAGGAATGAATCAAAAACTGTTTGTGTCTGACAAGAAGTGTCTATCTTTGCTCGAGTTGAAATGTTTGACTTTTTCTTTGACATTTTGTTCACAAGCGAACTGCTTTTCCTCTTCTGAACTGACAGATTAACAGCAATGTTCACACAGAAACAACATGTAAGGCAGTGTAGTTTGTTGGTAGTCTCCTTTCTAACGGCAACAAGTTGCTTGCTGAAGTGTCTTTGAGCAACTTTACTGGTCTTTACCTGTAAAAACAAGGTTATACAATAGGATTACATAACTGCTGGATTCTCTGGAGTCAAAGCTGTTTATGAAGGTCACTACGACAGCTACACTGACAAAACCTTGTAATACCAGCTGCTCTGTTGAGTGACACAGACAGCAGTCACTAATAACTTGCCGCTGTCTAATTTAGTTATTTGTTTCTTAATTGTCTCAAATTAACACCTGAAAGAAAATTATGACCGATGGCTAATTTTCATATTTCACCCAAAAAATACCAATTAGAAATGATTTTAACTTGATAAAAGTCTTTTTGTCTTGTCTTGTACTAGTTGGGGAAAAAAAAGAGGCACATACTGTGTATGTACACTGTGTGCATGTGTAATATTTTTTCAGGCTGCGTCAGACTCTGGTATGTTGCTCCTTCAGTGTGAAAATCCTTCATCCTCTGTTGATCAGCAGATCGTCCACATGCAATGTATGGCAGACACCAGGTTTATATCAGGGTAATGTGTTTTCCATTGCATACCGTCAGCTGGAATACAAAATGTAGACAACAATGTGCTCCTCCAGTCTTAGACTAAATGGGTCCAGGTGGCTCATTGCAAACTACTTTTGTATAATATATTTTGATAATAATTATGCTCTAACTTTGAAACACACTGTGTATTATATGTACTTAGACACAAGTAAAAAAGAGAAGCAGTTGTGTGAATACGACTTTATTCCACACTTGAGCACCACAGCCTGAACACGACTTCACAAATACTCACGTAAACATTTATAGAAGTGACAATCTTTACACAGTCTTTAAATGCATTTATGTTACAACAGTACATATTGCATTTCATGAACTCATATGTCTGTTTTCCCCTCTCTGTTATCGTCTTTTGCAGTTGTACCTCAAGGTCTCTGAGCCCAGCTCAAAGGACTGTGGCTGGCATTTGGGCAAAAGTCCACATTATGCCACACAGTTGTCCACAAAATAACAACAGCGCTGATTTCTTGGGCTCTTATTTATCATGATATCTGAAATCAGTGTTCCTGAAGTCCATCTTCTATTAAAGGAACATTTTATATCACATCAAAACTGTCACCGTCATAACAATGTGCTGACATGGTCCACATCAGTTGTCTGTACTTCCACAAAAGAGCACTGACCCTATACAGCCCCAACAAAACACATCCAACAACATCTGGAGCGCAGTTCTCACTCACTGGCCGCCCATTTCAGGTTTGCTTTTGGTGGAAGCTTTTATGACAAGCCATATTTTCATACATCAGAGACCCAGATAGATACATTATATCTTGTCTCTGTATCTCCTGTTTAGAGGACACAGATGCAGAGAGCAGAGCCTGCAGGCAGCTTTGTTCCCTTCCGTGCGTTTTTTTCCCTTTCCCAGATTATACTTAATGGTCCTCATTTGGACTCAGAGACATTTTTGAAGCTCATGTACAACGTGCTGATCACCGTCGCCTCTTCGTGCACTGAATCCTTGCCGGACCTTCGCCGGCACACGAGTGTCACCAGCCTGTTGGGGAACTGACCGCTGAACAGAAGGTAAATGCAGGGATTGGCGCAGCTGTTCAGACTGGCCAACAGCATCAGGATGGTGAAAGTCGCAGCTGGAATTACAGAAGAAGTGCAAAGCGTTATGTATTAGCAGAGAAGTGCCATTTATCACCTTTTCGTTTAGTATGGCTGCTGTGCGTAAAAGCGGACTTCTCTTGACAGCGCGTCAAGACCCTGACTTTGTGTGATCACTGATTATGTATTTAGAAAGGAATCCGAAATAAAATAATAAAAAGTGAACACCATACAGAAACACTTACTTTCTTTTGGCGCATGTGTGTCCCAGGCGGACCAGAGCTGGACAGTGAAGAAAGGTGCCCAGCAGACAATATAAGCCAGCACGATGACCACCGTCATCTTCAGGGTCTTCACCCTGGCTTTGGACATCCCGGCTACACCACTGGCCCTGGATGGAAGAGGGAGACCCACGCTTCCCTGTTGTTGAATCTTTTGGTACAGGTTGATCAGGATTGCTCGACAGATGCGCACTTGACAGACAACAACTGTAATAAGAGGTAAAATAAAAATGACCAGCGTGGTCCAGGTTATGTAAGTCTGTAGTCCCCACGGCTGGATAAATTTAGCCCAGCAGTCAAACACACCGGGTGCGACCTCGACCTGTGAGAAAATAAAAACCTGTGGCAAGCTGCCCAGCAGAGAAATCCCCCAAGCGATGCACACGGGGAGGTTCAGTCTAGTGCGCGTCCGCTGAAACTTCACCATCGGGTTGCAGATGGCTTGGTACCTGTCAACTGTCATCACCACGATCATGTAAGTCGATGAAAACATGCCGAAAACTTGGAAGTACTTCACAAGGCGGCACACCAGGTCTGGTCCGACGAATCTGTCCGTGATGTCCCATATGAGCTGCGGACATACTTGAAAGAAAGCGACCACCAGATCCGCCAGGCACAGGTGGAAGACAAAGACGCGCATCCTGGACATCTGTTTGCGCTGCGTCCAGAGGACGAACAGCAGGGTGGTGTTGAGGATGGCGGCGCTGACGAAGATAATGCTGAGCAGGGCGATCTCCACCTTGGCTAAAATCTCGTCTCTGTCCACGTCCTGCGCATCCATGAAGTCACTGTCGTTCAGTGGACGCATAGTGTGACTGGGTCGTGAAGAAGTTTCCAACTTGCAGAAAAGACTGGTGAGGAATAAAAGAGCAGATAGTCCACTTATATTAAACACCTTATTTTTCCCAAATAAATATTCTGAACTTATGAACTACTTCTAATATTATACTTTATGGCCATATATATAGTACATATTTCTACCTACCTGAAGGTAAAGCTCTACTTTTTTGGTCGAGTTCAGGTCTGCAATAATCTCCAGAGAGGAGGGTGGTCATGCTTGTGAAGCCTTGCCCCAGTGTTTTATATGAGGATGACACTGGGTGGAGCTTGGATTCATTCAATACCTGCAAGTTAAGTCGTATTATTGTTGACAGGTGAAAATGAAGCCTGTAAAATCATTGATCTGTGCTCATTGTGAATGCTTACACATGCGATATGATTGAAAGAGACATTGATGTGATAGTGGATAGTAAAACTGTGATCACATGCATGTTTTTTTAGGACTATAATACGAATATTTCATGCTTAGTGGCTTTAATCTTAACATTTGATTATATTTGTTACACCCCCCCAAATTAACTGACAAAAACACGTCTAACTTTTCACTTTTGCAACTTTTAATAACATAAAAATGCAGAAAACACAAGCAACCCAAATACAACAACAATACAATAACGAGCGTCTCTCGTTCTTCGTAAATACAAGATTAAATAAAAGATTTCCATTCTTAAATATATGCAGCCATTCAGGTAAGTAACATTTGAACTTTTAAATAATAAAATATGATATTTTAAAATGAACAAAAAATATGAAATTACTGTTTCATGCTCATCACATTATCGACCCTATGTTATGTATGTAAAATTAGTCTGCACAGTACTAATAGACATGTTTCACAGCAGTATTTTGAAATGAAATAGTGTAAACACAGGTGCTACCAATGAAACTAATTAAGGCTCAGTTGTATTCAGGTCAAACAGAGTCAGGGTGCTGCTGTGGTGCACGTTGGCTCACTGGAAAGTCTCTGCTGCGATAAATGGAACTGAACCTTAATTGGCATCACTGAAAACACCTGTGTTGACCCTACTATCTCATGTCAAAATAGCTGCTGTGGAAACGGCCTATTACTGTCAGAGAAGTCCTGAATTACAGGATAAATGTGTGTATTCTTGAAAGGCTGTCAAACTGCTGATTGGTTGATTATGTAATTATGTAGATGACATTACATAATATTTGTGGTGTTTCACTTTTTTATACCTGGTCTTGTCTTGAAGGTAGTTTCAGGTTTATTTGTCAGGGTTTTAACATCTCCTTTACTAAGACACACTGCAAAAAAACAAAAAAACAAAAAAAACAAACCTTATTTGACTTGTGGTGGTCAACACACCTTATTTTTTTCCAAAAAAACAAAAAATATTCTGAATTACCTCTAATATTATACTGTCTTATGTGTGGAGTAAAGTAGGAACACATACATGCTACAATAAAGTTTAAACTTTTTGTACAGAATTCTGAGTGAATGTATGTATAGATTGCAGGCTACTGATTGAATCGTTGCTGTAAAGCAGGGATCTTCAACCTTTTTCAGCCCCAAGGACCCTCTTGGACGGGAAAAGAACAGAGACCCCCACATGTGTCACATTTTAAGCCTGGCTTATAACTGCTGTGGAGAAATTGCTGAAGTCAAAGGTCAATGGTGAGGTCAGGAAGGAAGAAAGTGTTCCGGAGCCTCTGATGTCTTATGCCGTATTATTTATTGATGCTTGATCAAGGAGAATTAGAGACACTCTCAAAGTACATCCAAAACGCTTCGGTTGGTCTCACATTCTGCCAAACTCGTGCTGGTGGATAGACTTTAAACCCAAAGATACCACCCCAAATACTATACGCTCCAGAATTAGTCAAAGAGAATGTTTTTATTCGTGCAGGTGTTATTGTCAGCATATTCTAGTCTGGAGACACAGATGTCTCTTTACGCAGATTGGAACGTCAACGGCAAGCTATCTATTATGTCTAAGAAGGCAGCAATAGGCCTCTTCGACCCTGGCCAATATAGTGTTGATATATGGTGGCACCTAGTCAAAGACAAACAATTATTACTGCCGAGGACCTCAAGGCCCACACGTGACCTCGTGTAACCTAAGGATAGAAAATTCCATAACAATAATAACTTTTATATTTACTTTATTAGACTTTTATTTCACCTTATTGATCTATTTATACACTGGGTTATTAGCCTATATGTGTTTATGATTGATAAAAACAAGTTCATGCATAATTATTATTGGTTATTAAATGCCAAGAGCTGTGAGTCTTTGGAAATGCAAATGCCTCAGCTGTTTGTAGTTTCTCAATTCACTGCACCCTCAGATTCATCAGTAGTCAAGTCAAGTCAACTTTATTGTCAATGCTGCTATGTGTACAGGACATACAGAGTATTGAAATTTCGTTTCCCCCTTATCCCGGTGCAAACAGCATAAACATGAAATATAGAATATAAGTACAAGATGTAAAAAAATATATAATAAAAATATATACAAGCTGAAAAGACATCCGTGTGGCAATATGGCACAGTATAACAGAATTATCAGTATAAATATAAGTATGGCAATATGGCAGTATTTGGGTGAAAATTGTCAATTATTGTGACAAAAATTTAAAAAAGACCCCCTGCAGTACCTCTGTGGACACCCTAAGGGTCTGGTTGAAGACCCTTAGGGTGTCCACAGAAGACGGTTGAAGACCCCTGCTCTAGGGACATAACTGCTGGTGTTATATATCTGTAGATGTGAGACAAAATATTACTCTTGTTAAAGACAAGAGCATTTTAAACTTCGATTTTAACGGACTTGGCATTACTCATAATAAGGGTCTGGTTGGAGACCCCCTAACCTCTGTGGACACCTGTGATACTGCCCAGCTACTGTTAACCAGTTAATTATCTACATAGTGTAACTTTAATATACACTTTTGATTTTACTGAATACTTTTTTGTATTTTGTATCTTTGCAGTTTCACACTTTTTTGCATTAAATCCTGGCCAAATACAACACTTGTCTGTTCCTTGGAGGAAATGATGCAAGAGAGAGTTTAGCTGGCTGTGAATCTCAATTAGGACACGGGGTCACGTTGGGTGCAACAGTACACTAAGGGTTTTCAACCAGACCCTTAGGGTGTCCACAGAAGACGGTTGAAGACCTCTGCTCTAAGGACATAACTGCTGGTGTTATATATCTGTAGATGCGACACAAAATATTACTCTTGTTAAAGACAAGAGCATTTTAAACTTCGATGTTAACAGACTTGGCATTACTCATATTAAGGGTCTGGTTGGAGACCCCCTAACTTCTGTGGACACCCTAAGGGTTTTCAACCAGACCCTTAGGGTGTCCACAGAAGACGGTTGAAGACCCCTGCTCTAGGGACATAACTGCTGGTGTTATATATCTGTAGATGTGACACAAAATATTACTCTTGTTAAAGACAAGAGGATTTTAAACTTTGATGTTAACAGACTTGGCATTACTCATAATAAGGGTCTGGTTGGAGACCCCCTAACCTCTGTGGACACCCTAAGGGTCTTCAACCAGACCCTTAGGGTGTCCACAGAAGACGGTTGAGGACCCCTGCTCTAGGGACATAACTGCTGGGGTTATATATCTGTAGATGTGACACAAAATATTACTCTTGTTAAAGACAAGAGCATTTTAAACTTTGAAGTTAACAGACTTGGCATTACTCATGGCATTACTCTGGTTGGAGACCCCCTAACCTCTGTGGACACCCTAAGGAGGGTTGGTCTTGGTCTGTATTGGAACGAGACCACAAGCAAATAACTTTTTATTTTATTTAATTTTTTACATGTAACACGTTAACATTATGTATTTATATATTTACTACGTGTCTCTCAGTCTGTAGATACAATATAATTCCTGCTGTATCCATGGTAACGCCGCTCCACGTACCACTCGTCTGAAACGTATAACTTCTACGACGCCGTGGCGTCATCGTGCCTCTCGACCAATCACGGCACAGGATAGCTTTAACGTCCCAGGCCTGTCAACCGGAAGTGTGGATGTAAACATTGAGTTTGAGAAAAGAAGCTTTGATAGTTTTTTCTCCCAGGTTTAAAGTAGTTTTGCAGAAGTAGTTACTGATTTTTATTAAAACGATGTAATCTGCGGCGGCGTATCAGGTGATTTATCTTTTAATCAGTCAACATACATGGGAAACTGTTAGCTGTGCGTTAGCTCGGCGGCTAAACGACCTAGCAGCGATGCCTCAGGACGGAGAGCTGTCTCTGCCTCTGGTCCGCTCTCTCGACAGTCGGATACCCGTGAATGCTTTGTTCTGTAACCGCAGCTCTCGCGTCGTACGGCCGCTGTGGATAGATTACCGCGGCGAGCCTAAACCGTACCCCAACATACACCCAGCGACGTCGTCCCAGATGAACACCTTCGCAGGTGAGTTTTTTCTTTTCCAGTGCAACAATCAGTGTCCAGACTTCTGTTGATTAAAGAGGGTGTGAAGATGCATGAAGTTCACACAAATCTGAACCTTCATGATCAGTCTAAACACGCTTATTATGAGTCAAGGTGGTGCAGGTGTTATGATTTATACCATGGTCACTTTGTGTGCAAATATATATATTTGCACACCATTGCACTGTGTACAGTCTAATGTTCAAATATTTCAAATATTTTTTTATTGTGGCTGTACATATATAATGTAAACTATAACCATACTTATATTTATAGCAACCATATTGCCTCACAGATGTCTTTTGCTGTATATATTTTTTAGATTTGTACATCTTTATTCTATATATATATATATTTTATATACTTTTCTTTTTACATCTTTTACTACACTAGCAGCATTGACAGTAAAGTTGACTTTGACTTTGACTTGACTTACTTTTGTAATATTATTTATATTATGGTCACTACTCTTGCATTATTATTATTATTTGTATCATGGTCACTTTCTTTGCAATATTTCTTACACTATGCTCACTTTTACATTACAATACTCTTTTTATATATCATGCCACTTTTAGATTAGATTAGATTAGATTAGATTAGATGAATTATACTTTATTCATCCCACCACGGGGAAATTCACTTGTAACAGCAGCAAGATATAGAAACAGGAGTAGAAAAGGCCAAAACAAAACAAAAACACACAATAAACAGACAGAAATTAAACAGACAGAAATATCTAAACTACACAATAAACACGAGAAAGTAATCAACCTTCAAAAACAGACAAGTACTGAGAATAAGAGTGGTATTATATATAAAGAGTATTGCAGTGTAAAGTGACCATAGTGTAAGTCCTTTTATCCTCAGTACTTGTCTGTTTTTGAAGGTTGATTGTTTTTCCTGTTTATTGTGTAGGTTATAGATATTTCTGTCTGTTTATTGTGTTTTGTTTTGTTTTTTGTTGCCTTCTAATTCTGTAGTGTGTGCTAAACTTTCCTCTGCTGCTGTAACAAGTAAATTTCCCCGTGGTGGGATGAATAAAGTATAATTCATCTAATCTAATTTAATCTAGTCTTAAGACTCATGCTCATGTCTATAACAAAACCATTCACAGAGTAATATTTTGTGTCACATCTACAGCTGTATAACACCAGCAGTTATCAGAATCAGAAATACTATTTTTGTTATAATACTCCAGGTATACAAACAAACAAAAACAACATATGTAAACAAGTAACATGTAACCATCTATTAAGAACAAAAAAAAAAAAAAAAAAAAATATATATATATATAATATATATATAATATATATATATATATTATATATATATATATATATATAAGACATCACCTTTACAGTTAAATCAGACAATCCCAGCAGGCAATAAATAATATATTATAAAAATGAAGTTTCGGACCGTGATTGGCCCCCGGGCCGTACTTTGGACATCCCTGGTGTTGGTGTTGCTGCTTTGCTCAGGTTTGGGCTACATTTACCATAAAGAGCGGTCACATGGCACTATGCAGCCCAGTGCAATGGTATCACCTGTGTGCTGTGTTTTTTTTTAAGGTCACCCGTGGATGTTCAGAGATGCAGACACTAATGAGCCACTGAGGGCGAACTGCAAAGAAATGTTTCTTCCTAAACCAGTAGAGGGTGGAAATACTACATCTGTTACTATCACCTTACCAGGTAAGATTAGCCAAATGACTCAAAAGATTTTTTTCATCATATGTAATTCATTAAAACTTACTGACATAGAACCAAAGGGACATTCATGATGCACCGTAGACTGCGTCTGAGAACACCGGTGGTGAATTACAGAATAAATGTGTGTATTTTGAAAGGCTGTCAAACTGCTGTTGATGATGTAATTATGTAAATGACATTACATAATGTTAGAGGTGTTTCACTTGTCTATACCTGGTCTCGTCGTGAAGGTAGTTTCAGGTTTATTCGGCAGGGTTTTAACATCCCCTTTACTAATAATCAAAGTGTTTTTTTATTGATTTTCATATTCAAAAATCAAGCATCCCATTCAAGACAAAATAGTAGGATTCAAAATCTACATCATACATACAAGTCTAAACTACAGACAGAACAGTAACAACACAGATCCTACTACTACTACTAGACATCAGACATACCTGTGTGGTCCAGACACCCTCGGGTTAAAAATAAATAGATAAATAAAAATGGCAACAATAATAATAATAGTTTAACACCTCCTTTACTAAGACAAAGCAAGTCACATGGTGGTGTGACCAGCTTCTAGCAACAGACACAGAAGTCTGCACGGTAAATGCATTGTGATGACTGAAACCAAACACGGCTCTTCATTAACCTGTTTTGATTGAAGAAAAGGCTATTGTATAATAGGAAAGTTGTTTCTGCTTAACATTTTCTAAACAATTAAAAAACTTGTTTGGTTTACACAGTTCTCAGCCTCAAGGATCGTGCTCTTCAGGTGATTCGCCATCTGGTGCGGCCAGAAGACTACAGGAGGTTGGAAATCGCGCGATCTCTTCACGACGATCTGGAAGAAGAGCCCAGTGTGTTGAGAGATCTACACCGCATAAACCAGAGAGTAGCGCAGCATCTGCTGGAGAAGCTCCAAGGCCAGGAGGAATGAAGCATGAAGCTTGGTGGATAATGGTTACTCATTGACAGCAATATTATATTCCACATTATAAGGGAGCAAAGAAGCCTGAATTGCTAAAATCCCCAGAGATCTCACATTTCCTGATACATATTCACTTGCAGAAAAAAGAGACAATTTATATAATGTAGTGACAGTATCTACAATTAAATAGCATTAATTGTTCTCTGAAATGTTATTTAAATGTCCAGTTTGTAAGATTTAATTGGCTCTATTTATAGATTATAGCAAAAAAAAGTGTAACATAATATTGATAACTATGTTTTCATTAGTGTATAATCACCTGAAAGATCCACAGAGTCCATCATGTTGAACTGCCTTTCACGGTCACCATAGTTTTTCCTTAACACTAGGAAGGAGAGAGTGAGACAAGGGGTTGTAATCAGCAACTACACGGCTAGATGCCACTAAATCCGACCGACTGGTCACTTTAAGGATTTCAATGTTAATTTCTAGAAGGCCACTAGAAAAAATAAAAACGCCTCCCTGATTATGTTACTCTCCACTTTATTTTGCCATACAGTCCTGTTCTGTAAAATCCTCTTCAATCATTTGTTTAAGAAGGAATTTACAAGAACGTTGTGGACTGACCTCCTAAATATCAGAGTTTATTAAGGACATTGAATAAAAAGTATATAGTCACATTAGATATGAATTTCAGGACATTATATGTTGTTAATATTCTTGTTTGGGATTAAGACGAGTTTATCTTTATTTAACCATTTTACTGCACATCTCAACTCAAAGAACATCTTACTTAGTTATCCTTGCTTTTAGACTTAATTGTTTAATCATCATCAAGTTAATCTATTCTGGTAGACAAAGGCAAAAAAAAAAAGTTAAAACTGAATACTTAAACTGTGACAGGTTTAACAATTAAGCTATGAAACACTGTGATGGAGAAGCTCTCATTTTTTGGTTTTGCCTACTTTGTGATTCTTTGCCTCATTTGTTCCTCTGTCACGCTGTTTTAAAATCACACATTGCTACTGTATCTCAAAGAATTGTGTATTTGTAATAAATAAATAAATAAAAGATATATTTCTTACTGAAAAGCACC
Source organism: Larimichthys crocea (assembly GCF_000972845.2). Lineage (NCBI taxonomy): Eukaryota > Metazoa > Chordata > Actinopteri > Sciaenidae > Larimichthys > Larimichthys crocea. Next base: position 8,785,002 of record NC_040016.1, read on the forward strand.
GTAAATAGTATTATTTACTCGTATTTGCTCAGTCTCTAACAGTGATTTATTATGAACTATTAAATGATGGACATGAGGTCACAATACACAAAATAAAAAATTAAAGAGAAGTTACCATATTGATGGACGACTGCAACATTACATTATTTTGTAAGGAACATGCTGACCTTAAAAACATTCACCACGCCTTTCAGTGTGTTTAGAAGTGCATTTAATGAACGGGACTGATTTTTATAAATGTTGACAGAATATTATGGAGCAGCATTTAACTGCTTTTAAGGCAATACCATTGCTTGTAACCCGGCCAACACAGAGCAAAGTTTGGTCTGTAATATATCACGTTCAGTACAAGCTGAATAACTTCACATAATTAACACTTGTACAAACCTGGCTGTTTAATCTCACAGACAAACATGAGATGATGTTCAGTCCAAGTAACGCGTCAAACTCTAAAATTATGACCAGTCCCAGTTCAACACCCCCGGCTACTGTTGCCAAACACGTTGCTAGGCGACAAAGTAACACAACCCATCTCTGTGTGTTTGCGGGTCGAGTTGAGCCAGGTGCAGAAACACATTCAACAATGCAGGAAAAGAGAAAAACATGGAACTCGAGTCGGTTCAGGCGAGAGTAGTAAGTACCGTCTGTGTCTCACACACATGTACAGTATTTGTTTTGCAGCTCCAGTTGTTGTGCATGATTGTGGCTTTGCTGGGCTGAAGGAATAGACGGTAACTCATTTTCATGAACCTTTTTACCAGCATGACATTTTGGTCAAAGAGTGATCCGGTCATTTTCCCACATCTCCAGACAGACCATTGGAGTAAAATGAAAACAATGGTAAGATAAACACAGAATGATATAAAAACTAATCTCACCCTTGATTAATTAATAACAAACACATGAACTACTTTATATTCTCGTGATACGATGTAAAGTTATTCCCACCCAGGTGCCGGTTTATCTTGCATCGGTTCCAGCTGCCTTGTTGAAAGACAGAGGTTTGTGAAAATAACCCTATTTGACAGATCATATAAAACTGGAGGATGGCCAGGAGAACACTTTGTACGGTACAGAGAGAGCACACTACTGAACATCACAAAGGAAAATGTGTCACTAATTTTACTTTATTGAATGCTTTAGTGTATGAATCACATGAAGGTACTCTAAACTGCACGACCGCCACCGGTAGCAGCAGTCTGTTACCTCCTCTGCCTGAAACTGCAGTAAATGGTCTCTCCGCGGTGTCAGCAAACAGTATGTCTCACATTAACATGAGCTGTTCATATGTTTTTATTTGCCTTGCTTCCCTTTCTGATCCACAAATGTATGGTTATTTTTTTTAGGCATGCTTCAAAACACATCAAAAATCTCACCTCAAAACATGCTCCAGTATAGAAATGTGTTCAATGACCGTGCCAGGATGAACTTCTGCTACTGGCTTGTTGAAAGGAAGGGCACAAAATGTAAGTACTGATTCATGTTCTTGACCGCAGCAAAATGTCACCTATACAATAAGTATCAGCTTGGCGTGACATTCACATTCACATGTGGCCGGGAGCAGCCAGATCCATACCATTAGTCTCTTTCATAGCTGATCCTGCTGCTCAGCCTTTAAAGATTACAGAAACCCCTCCCTGCTTTTGTCCTCCTGGTTGAGCTGAAGGTCAGACAGACCTGTGGATTTGAACCCAATACTTATATGTCCATCACAGACCTTTTGGTCTGCAATGATTGAGTGATTTATTGTCAAAATCTGCTGCACCTGTATATCTGAACAGACAATAAGAAGACTGATCCATCTTCATTCCTTCCTCACAGGTAAAGGACACAGCTTCGGTGCTTACAAGACCTCTCTGGGATTACCAAAAGTCTAACATGATTTTTGAGACGTCTCTCCATATTTGTTGAATCTAGGATATAATGCATTATCTTCCATTCCCTTACCACAGTGTCCATAAATAAAGCCGTCAAGACACAATATACCTGAAGAGTGATATGCCTTTCCATGGAAATGCAGTTAATTTACATTCCAAAGACATGCAGGTTAATTACAGGTGACTCTAAATTGCCTGTAGGTGTGAACGTGATTCTGCAATAATGTGCTTTGTACGTGTAAAACACCATATTTACATACAGAATGCAGAAAAAACAGACTCTCAAGTGGAGGTGTTATATCATTAAGACTTAAATGTTGCTTCCATTGCTTTTGTTTGGGCAAATCAAAAACTCACATTCTAGTAGACTTCTTTGTATTCTTACTTTCTGTGCAAGGAAAAAAACATACTGTGTGAAGTGGATTGATTGTAAGCTTTCATCACTGGCTGGGTGGCACAAAGTTGTTTTTGATAATGGAATATCTGACATATAGGTCAAAATGTATGAGGCATGTGTTTTACAAAATATGGTGCCCGTTCTTAAAATATATACAGTATAGGCACTAGATTACACTTGTGATCCGACACATTCACATTATATGGATACACGACTGACTTGTGGGCTTATACGGACTATAACTTGTGTTTTTAGTGTGCACTATTTAGAAATATGGGATGTAGAAGCTGTCTCCAATGGGTTACTGTACAATGTCCTAGACTGTTTTTGTTGTGTACCATGCCCCCTCACCCCCTTTTTGTTTCACTGTTTTAGTTTTGTTTGTATATTTTTGTGTTTAAGGGTGTATTTGTACTGCTTATAGTGAAGTACAGAACTCTGAACTTGAGGATGTGTTGACCCTGCTGACACACAGTCTTCCTCCTGTCATTTTGTTGTTGTTGTTTTTTGTTTTGAACTTGTTTTGTTTGTTAAAAGTAAAAAAATAAAGTTCAATAAAGATATTGTTTAAAAAATAAAAATACACACACCACACCTGTATTCGCGGTGGGTTTTTTTTGCAACATATCGTGAAATCTCGCGAGATTATGTACGTCATTTGGTAGCATTCTAAACGGTTTAAAAATATAATTTAACACCATCTGGCGGTTAATTTAAACAAAAAATTTTAATCACTCATTAAACATGTTTTTGGATTGTTTTTGTTTAGACGGTTTAGAAAGCGTTCACGCTATAACGAGTCGACTACCCGCCGGCTGTGATGTGATTTTTAGTACCCGGTGTTTCGGTTTAACGAGCGACCCTCTTAACAGGCAACCTTCTGCCGGATGTGTCTGCTAGTTTGTTGCAGTTACGACAGGCCGGGAAAATATTAAAACATGTAGCTATCTTCTGCCTCTTTGTTTATTTTTCTATTAACGATTACAATATCTAAAAAACAAACAAACACATTATTTGACAGCTACTCTCTCTTTTCCCACAGACGCATTTGGCTCAAGGTCACCAGTTAACATGGTCGCACGTTAAACCGTAACACGGGCCCGTTCTACTGTGTGCTGACCGAGAAGGTAACCTGAAAAGCTCTTCGGCGTTTAGCCGCCTAAATACTATAAACAGTGTAACCCCAGCTAACTGTGTGTGCTGTAAGTGTGAAATAATAATGATAATAAACAACAACAGTGGCTTTTAAACCACGTGTTTGTAAGTTTAGTTAGATTTTAAGTTGCAGTTTGATTGAATCGAGTCAGCTAACATGAGCTAACACTTAGCGTAACTAAAAGCTAAATGTTTGTTTCAAACTTACTTTTTAATTTTACATCAATATAAAACATCTAAAAATTGACTGGCGCCTATTTAAAGTGTAGCAGAGTTATGTGACTACTATGTGACATTAAATTTATAAATTTTTATATATGATGTGTCGTGATGTGTGTGTATATATATATATATATAACCTGATACACCTTTTTATGTGTACGATATCAAAGGACATGAGATACAGTGATATCATTTATTAAAACCAGATAAATAAAGATAAAATAAACATATGTTTGTTTCCCTCCTCCCATCTATGTTTTTTTTTCAAGAGGCATGCGTTCGACGTTAGTGATAGAGAGTGCCATTTTTTTTTCTATCTAAAATCTGATGCAGGAAGACTGTGCCTTCACCAGACAAGGCTCACATGTCCCAGGAATGGGTGAACCAAAGAACAAGTTCCCAGCTCCATTATTTTTTTTGTTAGGACATTTCTCGTTAAGGATAATCTGATTTTTAAATAATTTTTAAAGGGTCCCCCATGGTACCTTTTTTTTTAAATTTAATTTGATGTGATATTGTATATTGGGAAATTAAAGAAGAGTACTACAATTTGGCATACAGTGTTGTACTTTTACATAAATTGATGAAAACTGTATTTTATCCGGGATATCATATCAGGTAAAATATACCCAACGTTAGTGATGGTATTACTAATTTTAACGTCAGTGTTCTAGGGTTAAATGGTTTATGTTTAGTGTTTTCCTCCATTGAAGGATTGTGTTTGTTAATTCGTCACCCCTCCGATTGCAAATCAACAATTACGAGCTGTAAGAAAAGCTTCTTGTTGCAGCTCCTAACCTGTCATGTACTGTAAACTTTGTGTAACCAAACAAAGCAGTGTATAATCCATTTAAAGTGATGCTTTTAAAATGTTTTCACTTTGTTGCGTATGATGTGCAGATACTGTATACTGGATTAGGATCTCAGACATGGACAACAGCAGAAAGAAGTGGCGACGGACTACGGTCATCTCACCCACAACTCCTCAGGGGAGACGTGCCAGCTCGGGAACACCCCTCGGCTGGAATATGTCACCGAATGAAGATTCAAACACTTTGACTCTTTGTGACTCTCCAGGACCTGACGGTCTCAGGGCACTGAGTCTGGACACTCCCAAGAGAAAAGCAGCGGTGCTTGGTGAAAGCACGCCCTCTTTAGGCAAAGCTAAACTGAGGAAGCTTTCCAGGAAAATGTCTAAAAAAATAATATCTCCAGAGGTAAATCTAGCCCTACCCATCCCTTAATGCTTCATCTACAGTGTTTTTATTAAAACTAGAGTATGATATGTGCTATATCTCGCAGTATGTTACTGATTTATTTGTCCTTTTGCACCGTAACTATCAGGACAGACCTATGGACAACTCCTCCAAGCAGCTGGACTCCACAGAGAGTCAGACAGCGTCACCGCCTCCAGCTCACTCTTTTGTCTCCAAAAAGAAACAGAGGACACCTGAGGAGGGATCAAAGGCTATCTACAAGAGGGCACTGATTGCAGCGCTTGACAGCACGAAAACAAGACGCAGCACAACTAATACCCCCAAGACTTGCACTAAGAGCCGACCATCGCCATGTGAATCTTCACCAGTGAAGACTGAAGGGCAGCCCAGCCCCGTGTCACTTGGCAGAACAGTCGTGTCTATTGAATCTCCTTCAACCACACATGAGGATAAATCTGAGGACAGGAGCACCGACCAGGAAGATGAGTTGTCCTCCTCTTGGATAACAGAGGACGCAGATTGTGACCACTCGGAGCCAGAAACAGACAGAAGGGTGAGTTAACACCAAGTGATCAATCAGTTTTCTAATACATATAATAAATGTTGTGACCATAGAATAATCAGAGGAGGATTAAAAGATGCTTTTTGTAATATTATTCATTATTTATGCTTTTCAGAGTGTCGTCATAAAAGGAGAAGATTCACCTGAGAGGTTTGTCGCCCGGGACCCCGTGTTTGTAAGGACAACCTCCCAAGACGAGTCCTTTTCTCCAGAGGATGAAGTGGAAGCTGAGGAGCTGATCTTGTCCCTCCCAGAGCTGGAGCCTATGCCGGATTCTTTCACTTTTTTCAGTCAGAGTCCTCCAGTGAACACCCAGGGACCTGCCCCGCTTACCTTTTCATCCCCTAGTGAAACCGCTTGGGCCGTCCAGGGAGCGGTTGGGAGTCCAGAGATGCCACAGAGAAACGTTTTTGTCTCATTCAAGCAGCCAAACACGACCCCTTCAGAGGCATCCAGTGCTAAGACTGAGAATTTTTGCTGCTCCGACAACATGGAGCATCTGTCGGACCCCTTTGCTCTGCCGCTACACTCGACTCGAGGCAAATTCAACCCTCGCTTGAACTCCACAACCCCACACAGACGCTCAGATTCTGGTACTTCCATGCGTCACCACCTCTACTCCTCTGCTCATAGAGGCACAGCTAGAAGAAGATTATCCGTGGGAGCAGAACCTCTGTGGACGAGTTACCCCCACCTGGAGAGTTCGGTTGGTTTCATAGACACACACTGCCATCTAGACATGCTGTATGGAAAGCTCGGCTTCCGCGGGACGTTCGGCAGATTTCGAAGTATGTACCGCGGCAGCTTTCCTTCAGAGTTCAGAGGCTGCATCGCCAACTTCTGCAACCCAGTAGCCATGATTAAGGAAGCCCTGTGGGAAGGTTTGCTGGCTGAAGACATGGTGTGGGGGGCATTTGGGTGCCACCCCCACTTCGCCAAATACTACTCAAGTGTGCATGAACGCAGCATACTGATGGCCATGCGGCACCCAAAAGCCGTGGCATTCGGTGAGATCGGCCTGGACTACTCCCACAAAAACTCCACAAACACCGCCAGACAAAAAGAAGTAAGGTCTTAGTTTGATGCTGGCTATTAAATATTTGTATTATATGTTTAATTAATGCTGCTTTGTGTTTTGTTTCCTCGCTTTGAAGGTGTTTGAGCGTCAGCTGCGTTTGGCCGTAGCCATGCAGAAGCCTCTGGTGATCCACTGCAGGGATGCAGATCATGATCTGCTGGAAATCATGAGGAAGTGGGTCCCTGGTGATTACAAAATTCACAGGTGAGCGTGGAAGCAAACATAAAAATATCAACATAAAAAATAGGTTATGGTCCTGATTTTCATGAAATCAAAACTCCATTTCTGACGCTGATCGTCAATTTTTGTCTCCAGGCACTGTTTCACAAACAGTTATCGAGTGATTGAGCCCTTCCTGACCGAGTTCCCCAACTTATATGTGGGCTTCACAGCCCTGATCACTTACCCCAGTGCCACCGAGGTGCGAGATGCTGTCCGCAAGATTCCTCTAAACCGCATCGTGTTGGAGACGGACGCACCGTATTTCCTGCCCAGACAGGTAAGTTTAAATCAGAACCTGGAAATCCTGTGTGTCCCCCTTTTGTCCTCTGGGAAAGTTTCAGCTATAATCAACTCATTTAGAAATTAGTTAATCGATTAGTCGACCGTTCCCCATGATAACAGATTAGTTTGTCTTTAATACTCCAGCTTCTGCGTCCCTGTCTTCTTCTCCCCATTTCAGCGGGGGGATAACCGTGTTGGCAGGGTTTTTAAAAGCTTGTCAAACCTGCTGCCTGTACATTGACAAACAAACAAGAGTACAAAGAAATAAAAAGTGCGTCTCGCTCCCATCAGGTGAATAAAGACGTCTGCCCCTTTTCACATCCTGGAATGGGCATCCACACGCTGAGGGAGCTGAGCATGCTGAAGCGCGAGGACATGCACACGGTTCTCACCACCATCCGACACAACACCACTCAACTCTACGGCATATAAAGCTTCAGAGATCATTGATCAAACACAGTTTTATGTGGCCTTTTTGTTTTAGATGTGTAGAGGTGTTGGAATACAGAGGAGCAGTCTCATTTTAAAACAACCTGATGTTAAACTGAACCGAAGGCCGAGAAACAAATGCCTGAATTGATGATGTCTCTTGTCTGACAGAGATAATGTATATCATTGTTTATGTGATTATATTTTATATCATTGTTCATCATAGAAATTATTGAAGCATTTTTGGTTTGAAGCTGTTTTTTTATGTGTTAATTAATTAACTTGATATCCATTAACTTGTTCTGATTTGTCTGGATGGTTTGTGTTGTCTGGCCACTGTGTATTCTGGTTTGGTTTGATACAGCGGAGACGTAATAAAATCCTTTAATCCTGCTTTTATTTTCTAAGGGCTTTGGTTTGTTGAGTGACTCATTCATGCACACAAGATGTAAAATGGAAGAGAGGAAAGTATTGTCTGCCGTGAGCGAGTCTTATTCTTTCCTGAAGAAAGTAAGCAGCAGAGAGACGAGTCCATCAGCCTGCTTTGATACCGCCGTGTGCAGCACACACATTTGGCTTAAGTGCTTTTTTGTCATCTCATGATTAGAGGCAGATGTGTCTGACATTTCAGGTTTCTTTCCACAATGTAGGTCAGAAAAGCACACTCCTGGTTATATGTCTCTGATTGTTGGAGTCTATAAGGTGGAGAACAGGACAGACACGGTCATCATTAGAGCAGCCCGTGTTCTGCTGTGTTTCACCTAGATTTGAACAGGAAGTTGCACAACCTCGTTCTGGGATTTGTTCATTTGATGTCCGCCTCTTGAATAAAAGGGCAACATTTAAGTCCTGTGGTTGAAAAAGACACCCTAAAAAAAAACCTCAAACCAGCAGGACTCCAATTACTATAAAGGACATTTATGTCCGACTTTGTTTTTTGGTCAAATGCAAGCTCACACACACACACCGCTCAAACCCAGAAGAAAACTAAATATTCATTACCCCATCTCAATTCCTCCTCCAGAATCTTAACACCCAGCCAAAACTGAGACGGAGACAAAAGGTTAATTGATGCTTTATTTTAAGGGCGCTTGTACGTCTAATAAAAAAGTACTGCACTGTTGATTTTAATTATACAGATAATATGAGTGACTCATCTTTCACAGGATAGTTTTACAAATGTATTAATTAAATGTCAGACTCACTTCAATTTTTACACATTGGAAATTTAATATTAACCTTGAGGAGAGTAGTTAAGTTTGCCCAATTTTAAACAATTAAATGTTTTACTTATTACTTACTGATTTTAGCGTGAACTTAATTAGCCCCATCTGAATACGTGAACAATGTTTTAAGAGCCCCGAGCTAAAGAATATATTAAGAGAAGAGATAAATGAGAGCAGCATGTCTCTCAATTAAAGATCATCATCTAATGAACAGCAGATTTGTCAGTCTCGTCCATGACCTTCAGAGCTGTGACCGTCTCTCTGAAAGGAGACGAAACAGTGTGTTAAAAATAACCAGAGAAACTGTATTTTTCTATATATTGGCTGAAGGGAACAGGACTTTCTGTAGGGATTAGGCAAACCTGCTGTCTCTGTGCTCCCCAGCAGACGCTGAATGATCTCCTGCAGCGCTGCACTGTACTCCTCAAAGTCCTCCTCTCTCAGAGTGACGGCGATTTCAAAGGGGGCACTTATCTGCTCAGAGGAGAGGAAGAAGATTAAGTTAGATTAGATGATTTTGAACAATGAAAAAGAAAGGAGGCAGAGCTGGAGGTAGCAGAGATGAAGATGCTGAGGTTCTCTTTGGGAGTGACCAAGATGGATAGGATCAGGAATGAGTACATCAGAGGGACAGCACATGTTAGAGGTTTTGGAGATAAAGTCAGAGAGGCCAGACTGAGATGGTTCGGACATGTCCAGAGGAGAGATAGTGAATATATTGGTAGAAGGATGCTGAGTTTTGAACTGCCAGACAGGAGGCCTAGAGGAAGACCAAAGAGGAGGTTTATGGATGCAGTGAAAGAGGACATGAAGGTAGCTGGTGTGAGAGAAGAGGATGCAGAAGACAGGGTTAGATGGAGGCAACTGATTCGCTGTGGCGACCCCTGAAGGGAAAAGCCGAAAGGAGAAGAAGAAGATGATTTTGGACGATGCGCTTGTAGTCATGAGTGTGATTTCCACTCACCGTGAGGTGGTTGTCCTCAGCGGGGTGACCAGGCTCCTCCATCACTTGGCGGCCGACCCTGGGAGGGGACTTCCCTCTGTTCTGTGTGTGTCACCCATAACAAAGAAATCTCATCAGCTTCACATTAGAAGGTCAAATGTAGTTAAGGAGATACACACAGTGATCAGGTCTTGAATAAAGCATAGTAAACAATGTATTTTATTTTAAAATTTCTATGACATGGTCAGAAAAACTGTCTAAATAAAGGACCTAATACTATATTTAGATTTATTTTTCAAAAATAAACATATATCATACACATTCAATGGACAAAACAAACAAACACAAAACATTCAAATAAGATGAGCACAAAAAGTACACAGGTATCCATCATATTACAAGATCAGGAAAATATAATATAGGGCATAGCAAAGCACCAAAACACAGTGAGACAGTTCTTATCTGAAAGTATTTTACCTTTTATTAAAACAAACCTCGTCCATCCTAGTGACAAAAATCATTTGATTAAACCAGCTTTTGAAACACAGGGCCAGAGGAGATTTCCGATTATTTCTATTATTTCTTCTGCAACCATACCTAGTTTGTGATTTTCAGTCATAGGACTGCCATCAGCACAACTATTATCATAACTAACATTGCTCAAATTCGGAAATTTGTCAGAAATCAGTAAACACTGGGCTCGGAGGGGATGGCGGGAGCTTTAAATGAGTTTGATTATGTAATTACTGACACTGCCTAATGCTGAAGTGACGTTTGTTTCATACTCAGGACAGTAGGATGTAATAAAAACAGATAACACACATCATCATTCAACATTTATGTGTGTGAAATGACTCGTCAGGCTTGAAAGAATCTTACCTGAGGCTTTTGTGAAGGGCTGAGGAAGCTCGAGCCTGCGCTGGTCGACTTGCACCACATAGTCAGAGAACACGCGAGGAAAACCAGCAGACAGGTGCTTCTTTTCAAAAACATGCTGGAATAAAGATCTGGACCATGTAAAGGGTTAAAAAAATATATTGATCTACTGATGACTGACACCGACCTGAATTCAGCTCCTGTCTTCATACCTTTATATACCTTCCATCCTTCTTTAATATAATAGTATCAGGTTCGTGTGCTGTCATATCTTGGCAGCAGTGGACTGTTCAAATGTTTAAATTGATAACAAAGTAGGCATTTCTCTGTTGTGACCTGACAGCAGCTCTGCTGATCGTTTTATCTGTTTGACGGGCTGATGGAGGTAATTGTATCGCTGTCATAGAGATACAGAGAAATGGAAATGCATGCATGACTACAGCAACATACTAATATTGAGCTATTATATAGTCTCAGGACAAGTGCAGTACACATGGGAATGAACAATGTTTACTCAGAGAAAAAAATAAGTTTATTATCCACACAGTTAAATATTAAGGTTGACAATAAACAAGCACACTGCTTAAGAGTGAATAATTTTGTCTTTGGTACCTCAAATTAAAGATTTTCACCACATAATGCTATAAAATACATTTATAGGCATGGATTTGGTCAAAGTGTTCAACAGTCATGATACCAGTTTACAAAAAGTAGCTTATGGTATCTTATTTTTCAGTTTTAGCCATGAAAAAGGAAAAAATAACTAAAACAGAGTGAACAGATGCTGAGCTGTTTTCCACTCTTTTATGCATTTAGTATTAATTGCCTTTTTTTTTAGATGAGAGTGTGCAGTGCAGGATTGTTTTGTTTTTTTATTGTAGTGTTAAAATGTATCCAAATCCATGCCGCCTCAATATGAGACATAGATCCAGTGTTCAGAGCTGCTATGGACACAGTGTTTACTAAATGACACTTCAATAAAAGACCTTATTAGAATATTTATAGCCTCTTACATACAAGGAAATTTGACTGCAGTTTTACTTCGTTCTCAATGCACATACACAGATATAGACACGAAAACAAGCTTGATATGTAAACATAAACATTAAACCACTATGTACAGATAAAATATGATATATAATATGTAGACAGAATAATAAATAAGACAATAGAGTGCAAAGCGTGCTGAAATAAATATGGTTCATAGAGCAGGGTGCTTTTTGTACATGAGGTAGGCGGATATGATAGTATGCACAGCATATGTAGATTATGTATAAGGGCTGATATTTTAAAATGTGCAAGGAAGCTTGGTATTGTCATTCATTATTTCAAGAGAAGGGGTGGAGGTTTATAAGTTATTCTTCTTCTCACTGCTTTTCAAATAAGTATTTCTGTGTTTAAATGTTTTGCCTTACTATTATTTTGGTTTGCATATTCGAAATAAACACTTCAATCAATCAATCAATATTTAAGATTCAAGATCTCTTTATTGTCATTTCACAGTACTGTAAAACGAAATTACGAGCAAAAACTCACAGATTAAAAACACCAATAAGAAGATAAATAAATAAATAAGTCTGATAAATCTAATTTGAGAATTATTGGGTTTAAAGGCACGGCAGTAGCATGGGGACTTGGCTTGGAAACTGGAGGGTGGTCGGTTCAAGTCCAGCATGGACTAAAAATATGGAAGGTGGACTGGTAGCTCGAGAGGTGCCAGTCCACCTCCTTGAGCAAGGCGGGGCTGCCCATCACTCCACCATCTCTCTCCACGTTGCATGTCTATGAGCCCTTGTACTGCATGTGTGTGTGTGTGTTCTGGGTTAAAAAAATGCATGTAAATAAAAAAGAATTTCCCCGTTGAGGGATTAATAAAGTATCTCTATTTAGATTAATTAATGAATTAGGGTTTATTTACATGTTTAAAGAACAAAAACTGATTTGATTTAAACAGTGAAAATAAATATTTTAATCTATCTATCTATCTATCTATCTATCTATCTATCTATCTGTCTGTGTGAGGTGTGCTTACACCAAACGGCCTCTAGGTGGCGGTAAAGCGCCGTTTTAATATCGAGTGACGCACCAACGAGGAAGAAGAAGAAGAAGTCAGCCACAGCATTAGCATTAGCAGCATTAGCACAGATTATGTCGTAGACTAAATAAAAATGGATAAAAAGAAAAAACCTTTCGCCGTGACGGCTTCATCGGTGAGTTACTTTAAGAAAACAGCCGCGCAGATATTTGATCGATGACCTGTTTCGTCTGCTTTGTTTGTTTGAGTCACAACACGAGCTAACGGTGGCTAACTCTAAAGTTGTTTACATTCATTTATTCTCCACGTGTGTCTGGTGTTTGGTTTCAATCAGCTGGTGGACCTGAAAGCTGAACTCTACAGGAAGCAGGAGCAGTTCAAACATGACAAACTGAGGCAGGTTCACGCTGGAGCATCAAGATCCAGAGACACCAAGGTAAACTGAGTTACTCATTCATGTTTCTGCCTGTGTGTGTGATCACAGATCACTGTGGTCAGCTCTGACAGCTGCTTCTAACTCATTTTAGGATGCAGAATCCAAAACTGGTCTCAGTTTGTCTCTATCAGGTCAAGTTTTTGAACTATAGGATTCCTGTTTTCTTAAAAAAACTATGAAAAATACTGTACTTATGAGCTTGTGAATTTCAAAATCTGCATCATTGCTGTCACTGCGTTCTTCATCATCACTCAGATCTTCTAGAGAAAGTCGTTGTTCGAAAACTGGCATTGGAATTTCAGCTGAATGAGGCTTTGGTCTTCTAGCTGACGGTAGATTAGGATATTCTACTTTACTTTTATTTTTCTTGTTAAATCCTGATGTTTCCACTAAACAAAAGTCTGTGCAATGATCTTTTTGCTCTCACCAAACCATGGGGATACCAAATGCAACTTTTCACATGTTCCTTTGGTCCACGTCTGTAAACTCTCGACACACTCCTTGCACACTTTGTGAGGGGCCCGTGGCTTGTTGTCTTGATCACCGAGTTTTACTTTAAAATATGCAAAATATGCTTGTGTTTGACAAATGCACTGATGTTTGCTTTCCTCTGACTTGGAATGGTGAAACTAGCACAAATACAGCAAAAGGAGTCAGGGTTGTTTAGGCGTTTAGGACGAGAAGTAGCAGGAGCAGACATGATCTGGAACAAAGGAAATATATCAGAATCAGAAATACTTTAATAATCCCAGGGGGAAATTATTTTTTGTTACTATACTCCAGTATACAAACAAACAAAAACAACATATGTAAACACGTAACCATCTATTAAGAACTATATATATATATATATAAACTATATATATATTAAAGGTCCAACGGTGCTGCAGGCAGATGTTGGTTTGCAGAGGGAGGGATGGACAGGACAACGATGCTGACATGCAGGATCTCTGTCAGCAGACAGTATGGACGGAGTCCAACGGCGAGCAGGTCAACAGGTCAGCATCCGGGCTACAGAGCTGTTCTTTGGTTGTGAGGTGACAGGTACAATCCCGGTCGGCCCGGACAGTGTGGAAGCCATCAACGTAGATGTTCTGGTCCGTAGTGTCCCTGTGCAGCCATGTCTCTGTGAAGACATCAGACTGCATTCATACTCTGCGTGGCTCCACGTTAACGCCGTTAGCTCGTCCATTTGTTGCTAGGAGATCGCACATGTCCCATAACAACAGAGGGAGACACGGCCCAAATCCTGTCCTCTCTACAAGCCCGTCCCGCCCCTCCTCTGCATCCTCAGCTGTCCCGGCCGACCGGGATTGAACTGTCACCTCAACAACAAAAGACAGCTCTGTAGCCCGGATGTTGACTGCTCGCCGTTGGACTCGTCCATACGGTCTGCTGACAGAGATCCCGCATGTCAGCATCGTGTCCTGTCCATCCCCCTCTGCAAACCAACATCTGCCTGCAGCACCATTGGACTTAATATATATATAGATATAATATAATTTATAATAATTTATATATTAATATTTGTTTTGTTTGTTTATACTGGAGTAGTAAAACAAAAAATAATTTCCCCCTGGGATTATTAAAGTATTCTGATTCTGATTCTGATATATTCCTTTGTTCCAGATCATGTCTGCTCCTGCTACTTCTCGTCTTAAACGCCAAACAGCCCTGACTCCTTTTGCTATATGTGGCTAGTTTCACCATTTCAAGTCAGAGGAAAACAAACATCAGTGCATTGTCAAACAAGCATATTTTGCATATTTTTAAGTAAAACTCGGTGATCAAGACAACAACCACGGGCCCCTCACAAAGTGTGCAAGCAGTGTGTGAGAGTTTACAGACGTGAACCAAAGAAACAGGTGAAAAGTTGGCATTGGTATCCCCGTGGTTTGGCGAGAGCAAAAAGATCATTGCACAGACTTTTGTTTAGTGGAAACATCAGGATTATCAAGAAAAAAAAGAAAGTAGAATATCCTAATCTACCGTCAGCTATATATACCAGTTTTCGAACAACTACCTCCTCTAGAAGATCTGAGTGATGTTGAAGAACACAGTGACAGCAATGATGCAGATTTTGAAAATCACAAGCACAAATCTGTTAAGTACAGTATTTTTTAGTATTTTTTTTAAGAAAACGGGGATCCTATAGTTCAAAAACTTGACCTGATAGAGATAAACTGAGACCAGTTTTGGATTCTGCATCCTAAAATGAGTTGAAAGCAGCTGTCAGAGCTGACCACAGTGATCTGTGATCACACACACAGGCAGAAACAT
>NC_040016.1:8800248-8829634 GCF_000972845.2 Larimichthys crocea
GTGACAGGTACAATCCCGGTCGGCCCGGACAGTGTGGAAGCCATCAACGTAGATGTTCTGGTCCGTAGTGTCCCTGTGCAGCCATGTCTCTGTGAAGACATCAGACTGCATTCATACTCTGCGTGGATCCACGTTAACGCCGTTAGCTCGTCTATTTGTTGCTAGGAGACCGCACATGTCCATAACAACAGAGGACGACACGGCCCAAATCCTGTCCTCTCTACAAGCCCGTCCCGCCCCGACCCTCCTCTGCATCCTCAGTGTGTTTTCCTCCAGAGTTCAGCTGGTATATCGGCTGGTCTTGCTGCTATGCCGGCCGGCTCTAGTGCGATCAGCTGTTCCCCGGAGTAACAAAGGCGGCAAGTCAGGTGGAGAAGCGGCATTTAGCAGGACTCCACAGTTTATACCTACTGTATGTAAATCAAACACTAAGATGGAATAGTTACAAGCTTTGAAAACTACAAAAACAACATCAAAACAAATATAACTTACGACAGTATGCCCATGGCTACAAGGTGAAGAGAAAAGCCAGCACAAATCCTCTTCATTCTACTATGCTGGCTTTCTGTTGGCAGATATTGATAGTACTGATCTATTGGGAGCTGCATCTCAATGTGTGACTGCACAAACAAGTTGCCACGTAGCTGTAGATGAGTCCAAAAACGAGAAAAAACGTGCTAGAAAAAAACTGACTGAAATTCTGGAATCGGCACGCCAATTTTAGTTTGAATCAGCATAAAAATCTAAATCTCAAATTGTTCCCCCGGTGTTATTTACCATGTGTGTTTGTCTCCATGTGTAGAAACCTACGGTGTGGAGCAAACAAAATGCTGGTGTGTCAGCGAGAGCTGAGAAAGACGCAGAGCAGCTGTCCGAGGAGCAGAACAGCCTCGACGCTTCAAAGTGAGTTTAACACGTCACAAACAGGAGGTTTACTGACTTTAAACAACACTGATCCAAACTCTGACTCCTCCTTTATCTTCTTATAACAGACGCAGGCTGGAGGAAAAGGCCAAACTTTACGAGCAGATGACAAAAGGAGACTTTCCAGGTTGGTGGAATGTAGCATTTTTAGTCATTTTAGCTGACGCTTTTATCCAAAGACCTGCAGACTCATCTGATCATCTGATTAGTGGACGACCCGCTCTTACCTCCTGAGTTTACATCCTCCTGATATATTTAGTTTTGTACGAAATAAATGTATCGATGTTGTCTTGTCATACATCAGATGAAGAGACCGAGGGACTGTTCCTGGTCGACTTCACCCAGAAGATTATCGACAAAAAGAGAGAAACACTTGCACAGAAGGAAAGAGATGAGGAGGAGGAGAGAGACGACCCGTCTCCTATCCCTCCTCCGCAAAACCGGGATGAGGAATGGTAATGTCTGATTTATTGTTTTTGAATCAAACGTGTATGTTAAAGGAGCTCAGTCCATTACAAAGCTTACTGAGGGGTTGACCCAGGAGCAACCTGTTTGAGCAACCTGTTTTTCCCTATTTTTGTTGGGTCCACACGTCGCTGTTGATAATTCCATAAAGTTTATTTCCCGTGCGATATGTAACAATACTGTGAGTCCATTCAATAACTAAACACTGAGATTAAAAACTTGTGCCTTAGTAGTCAAAAAATGTTTGCCCTTCAGGGGTCAAACAACACCTGACGACGACAACAACAGTTTCCTACCTTTATTCAAGTGGCCTGGATGATTATAGTGCCACCTACTGTACTAACAGAAAAAGACAGACCAAGCACAGTTGATGGAAACATTATAATAAAAATACAAATGTGAAATTGTGTACACTCTATGAAGCCTGTTAGTGAACTGTTCTCCTGCTGCCGTGTTTCTCCGTAGGGTGGATTACGTGGATGCTTTAGGCCGATCTCGTCGATGCATGAAGAAAGACCTGCCAGGTTTTCAGAAAATGGACCAAGACCTGAAAGGAAAAGGGTAAATATTCTACAAATAACAACTCTTTTATAGACGGAGGTGATTGTTTCTTTTCAAATTCGATGTTTTTGTTTTGCCGATGATTATTCCGTGTAGGAGCGTCCCGGCTGACCTCCTGTCAGAGGACATGCGTCGAGAGCTGCAGAGGCAGGAGTGGGAGAGGGAAGAAGAGGAGGCTATGAAGAGGCCTGTCGGACCGATCCACTACGAGGACATCAGAGGACAAGGTTACCTTTAAAGCATTGTAACACTTTTTTCAGTTTCTGCACATATCTGAATCGAAGGTTTGGTTTGTCGAAAACATTTTGACTGTTTGTTCATCTCAGAGGCTCGGGAGCTCGGTGTGGGTTACTTTGCGTTCGCTCAGGATGGAGAGTCCCGCAGGAAGCAGAGAGAAACTCTGGACATGCTTAGAGACCAGGTGAGCCGCTGATCACTGGACAGACATATTTATCTCAAGCATGCGCATTTAAAGCCACCTCTCCATGATAACCACTGCCCCAAATACTCACATGTATGTACAATAAAAACATTTATTACATGGCTTCATGGCTTGTGGCAGACACAGTTCTAAAATAGACTCTGAAGGACCTATTTTTAAACCAATAAAGTCATTTTTGAATCAATAATTTGATATGAAAGGGGCAGTAGTAGCTCTGTCCATTGGGAACCGGAGGGTCAGTTCAAGTCCAGCATGGACCAAAGTATGGAGGGTGGACTGGTAGCTGGAGAGGTGCTGAGCACTGCTGAGGTTCCCTTGAGAAAGGTGCTGAACCCCTAACTGCTCCTGCTGCTACATGGCTGCCCACCTCTCTACATTTGCATGTCAAGAGGCCTTTGTGTGTGTGTGGTTGTATTTCAGTCCTATATACTGAGGGATCGATAAAGTATGTATTCTGTTTTTATTCTGATTTCTTTAGTAAGTAGCCGTGTAATAAGTGGGATAACGTACAGTTTGTTGCTCACTGTGGTAAAATAAACCCTAACTGGGTGATGCATGGGGAACAGGACCAGGTCGCTACACATTATCCTTTCCAGTTTGTTTCTTATGTCTTTGTTTTTCCTCTTGCTCGGTACATCACCACTCTTCTTTAGCAATGCTGGTACAGCCCTTAAAGTCCTGATGATTAAACCCCCCCCTCACTTGTTGCTCAGTCTTTGTTCCTCTTGTACTTGTTCTGTCCTTCAGACAACAGAGCAGCGCACGAAGAGGGAAAAACTGAAGGAGAAGAGACAAGCCATCCTGCATGCCAGACTGGCCAAGGTGAGGCAGAGGAAGCTGAAGAAGGCCAAGCTGGACGGCACTGAAGATGAGGAGAATGAAGGTTTGGATTCACACCCAGCTCATTGTTCTGTTTGCTGCAGTTTAAATATCACATGAATGACAAGGGATTGTTGTAAATTGTTTATCCTAGGAGAGGAGGGGGAAGATGAGTTAATAGGACCAACGCCTCCACCGGAGGAATTCCCAGAGATCAGCACGGTGAAGAAGGTGGAGGTTGAGATCCAGGAAAGGAAGGACACCAAACCGGGAGTTCCTCATGTCAGAGAATGGGACAGAGGGAAAGGTAAACCTCAGACCTCAGTGCTTCCTCTTCATGTTTATGAGTATGCATCTTTATCAGTCTGCCCTTTTTGTGGCCTTTTGTTACGGAGCTGTGTTTAGACATCCGTAATAAAACGTGTCGCGGATGAAGCAAGAATTCAAACTGAGTTATGTCTATGTCTAAGATTATAGAGACTGTTTCTGTGCTTTGTCATGCGGGCGACCTCTTTAACATCACCCTGTGCTGTTTCTTTCAGAATTTATGTTCAGCGAATGGAAAAGTCGTCGGCGTGAAGAGCGAGATACAGAGTTTGCGCCTCCCACTGCGTACTTCAGCGAGGAGAAGAGACAAACGTTTGGGAAGAATAAAACTCAGGAGAATAAATCCAAGATGTCCTTTAAGTGGACGAAAGGCCCGGAGAAGGAGGAGAACAAGGAGGAACCACAACCTCAACCTGAAACCTCTCCCTCACATCCTCCTCCTCCTCCCCCTCCTCCTCAGCAAGATCCTCCACCTGCTCCACAACCGCAGTCTTCATCGCAGTCAACACCTCCAGATCACCCGACAGACTCAGCTCCTGTTTCTGTTCCCCCCTTTAATCCTCCCCAGTATGCCCCTCCTCAATTCTATCCTCCATTTTATCCTCCTCCTCACTTCGCTGGACCACCTCACCTGTTTCCTCCACAGTATCCGCCCCAGTACCCGCCACAGTATCTGCCTCAGCAGCCCCCACAGTACCCGCCTCAGCAGCCCCCACAGTACCCGCCTCAGCAGCCCCCACAGTACCCGCCTCAGCAGCCCCCACAGTATCCGCCTCAGCAGCCTCCACAGTACCCGCCTCAGCAGCCCCTGCAGCCTGCGGAGCCTGGCCAGGCCCAGCAGCCCGCACAGAGTTTAGACGACATGCTGTCCTTCTACAGGAACTTTTCCTGATCTCTAAATTACAAAATATATTGTTGTTGTCTCAACTCTTTGGAGTGTTTAGCATTTAATAAATATCGGAAACTGAACTGAACACTGTTCTGACTTTTTTTCATTTCAAGCTCTTTAAGCTCTAACACATATAAAGCCTCTACCTTGTGAAACACTTCATGTAATGTAATGGCAAGAGGTCACGAAATGAGGTTTGGAAGATTATTGAACTCTGGACACTGAGTTTCTGTATGAAAATATCCACTAGATGGTACTGTACACCTGAGACCCTGCAAAGGAGCAGACTGTTTGTGTACTGCGATCAATCTTAATTGTAAATAAATAAATCAAACGGAACAGTGAAACGTGTTTATCACAGTTTCAAATCCAAGATTACGTCTTCACATGGATGGATTTGTCTGAACAGACACGAAACCTCAGAGATATTCAGTTTATGATCACATAAGCTCAAGAAAATCAGCAACTCCTCTCAACCAGTGGTGAAAAAAGTAAAGTACTTTAGTAAAAAAGTAATAATTGTACAATGTTACAAGTAAAAGTACAAGTATATTAGCACCAAAAAGTACTGAAAGTAAAGATACAGGTTATGCAGAATACATAATGTGCATAATAAAATCACTGTGTTATAATTATTGACGTATTCTTGTGTTCATTTCTTGTTGCAGCTGTTAAATGTGGAGCTTTTCTCACTTTGGACATGCTGCTGTGTAGTTTAACCTAATCAGAATTCATGATGCAAAGTAACTCCACACTGAACTTAACAAATACATGAAGTGGAAGCATAAAGTAGCATAAAATCAGGGCCTAAGCGTAACTGCTTAGTAAATTACAATTTCTTTGAACCAGAGATATATTATTCATTTTTAAAATAACACAGATAATTACAATAACAATACAATAAATAACAGTAAAACTGCAATCTGCTTCAGTAACATTTAACAACAAACAATATGATAACAACAATATTATAATTATATTATTTTTATATTTATTTACATTAAATAATCACATTTTCCCTCATAACTTTGTTCTTTTTCCTTTTCTCAGCAGCAGACTCCTGTTGCCTTTTTGATGCCATGTTTTCGTTTCCTTAGGGCTGATGTCAGTTGTGTGTCTGACTGCTGTATCCTAATCGAGCCAACCATCTGGTGATGGGGCGGCTATGGCACCAAACCATGCGTAACGTGCGTAATGGTTGCGTAATACTCAAGTACAATTGTTCAGTACTTTGTACTGTACTTCAGAGGTCAGTCTGAGGCTGTCTACTCCAACTGAAAGTTCAAGTTCAGTTATTCAGACTTAATAAACCTAACAGCGTTGTTGGTACAGACACAGCTGCGTTACCGTGCCGTACTGTACTCAGCTGTATGTGGTGGTTAAAAAAAACGAGGAAGTCAAAAATATGCAGTATCCGCTCCGTGTGAACAGAAAGTACTCAGAGAGGAGCCAGCTTTTCCGTTCAGTCTGACAACTTTTACACTTTTCATCCATTTTTATACTTAAACTCGTGTTTAAGTCTATAAAGGTAAGTCTGATGTCTCTTTAAGAGTATTAAGAAGGTGTGGGTGTGAAGTTCAACGCATCTGGCGTAGACATTTTTCCACGACAGGTGTACAGATATGCGTTTTAGTATAACAATATACACACATGCAAAGGTTTTTTAATCTCTTCATTTCAAGTTGTGGTATTGCAAATGGAAACCGGTGGATAATCAAGTGTTGATTGTTTTCTTAATTGAACTATTATTTCCATTTATTGCATCTCCAGAAAGTTTGCACGAAACATTCAACAGCCAAGATCACTCAGTTTTAAGACATTTACGAGTGAAAAGCCAACTCAATAATCACTGTCAACAGAACATTTATAGAAAATTGTTACTTTTATTGTCAGGGAGCTGGAAAATCAGATCTGGCTATGACAAACTAATAATAGTGCATGAAAAGTGAGTGAAAGTTTACTTTCTGTTTTGGTTACATTAAATGTTGTATTTTAATGAACATTTCAAGTTTTTATAGATGTGAACTGAAGTAAAAAAGTGTGCCATCTAAAGCCACACAAACTATTTGACATGTATAATATTTTTTTTTTTAGGTTTGTTTGCCTCTGCTCGGTTTCAGTATTACAATGCATGCTTTTGCATAGGCGTGTACTCACCACTGACCAAAAAAAGAAGCTCTGTTACTCTTTCTCAACGACCAGATGTGTGTCTAGGTTGGATCTTATTGACCAAGAGACAAACAAGTTTAATTTCAGTTGACAGTTATCAGCACCGAGGAGACCACAGACTCCTTGAACATAGACAGATACAGCTTTAATACACACTGCACACCCTTCACATTTCTCTGGACGTCCTCTCCATTGTGTCTCTAAAAGCATTACCAACATGCTTCTACTCAGGAAGTAAAAAATCAGATTCAGTATTTCAATGCAGTTATTTAAGTTAAACAACACAAATTCAAATAATGCAATTTAAAATCAGCGTTTAATGTCATTATTCAAGCTGTATTTATTCAGTTTCTTGTGACGTATGTTTCTGCCCATTGTATGAACCTAAAAATCTGTTCATGAGAAACATGAGGATGTTTAGAGCCGCCCTGTAACCATAGTAACTCCCACAGAGGGAGAGGAGAGGGAGTGACGCCGGGCTGCTGAGCCCGACTGAGATCACTCTGAACAGCATGGACGCAGATTTGTGTACATTCCTCACTTTCTCCCTGATTTGCACCGCGATGATATCAGTTATACATTGGTGGACGTGTGGTTTGAGAGTGCGTGAAAGGTGTGAATTGTGTTAATGCGTGAGAGTTAAATCAGATTCACACTCTTACTAAAATATGTCCAAACTAAATGTAGTTTACTGAGGCTACTTTCTGTTATTCTGTGTCCAGTAACTGTACACGATTTCCTCAAATAGAAAAGAATAGAATAGATACTTTATTGATCTCTTTTTTCACATTACCCAAAATATAATTATCATAGACATGCAAATGTGAAGAGATGGTGAAGCGATGGGCAGCCACACGTAGCAGTCTGGGAACAGTTAGGTGTTCAGTACCTTGCTCAAAGCTACCCACCCTCCATACTTTGGTCCATGCTGGACTTGAACCGGCCACCGTCCGGTTCCCAAGCCAATCAATGAAGTCGTTAACAAATGCACAGTATAGCAATGTCTGAAATCTCTCAAGTACTGTTTTCTGTCTCACTGTAGAGATCATGGACAAGTCGAAGTCGGTGTTCGCTTCTGGGAACAGTGTTGTTACCACCAGAGAAATAACAAATGTGAACGCACAATCTCTCAACATGGAGGTCAGAACAGAGGCTCATCAAGGTCAATCTGGTGAGTGTTCATATTTTCAGGTTTTCCCTGTAGTATAGAATCATAATAAAGGTAAAATAAACTGTTTGTTTTTTTTATTCAGGGAATGTTGGACAGACACCCCGAGCAGATCTCACTGCATGTGGCAACAGTGTAATCTGTGCTGACAAAATCTCTGGTGTCAATATTGGAGGCGACATCAATTTGTCCGTGACAACAACACTTGTACCTGCAGGTAACATTTTTGGCAGCTTTGTACTCATTTGATCCATTCTTATTTCGTTAGTCTCTCATTCATAAATCAAAGCATGAACCAATAATAATAAAGAAAATGTTTTTTGATTTTAGCAAATCTTAATGAAGCATTCCCCTCCAAGACACCGCCTTCCTCTAAGGTACAGTAGGCCACTTGCACACACATTTTTTGCCTGATAGTGCGATAGTTTCTGTACATTAGTTTGTATTAGTCGTGACGTGATTTAGTTATTTCTTGTGCATGCACACTATTTGGGCGACTATTAAACAAAAAAATACAGTCACAATGAGGCTAAGTAGGGGAAAGACTTTACCAGGCGGACGCGCTGGCTGTTTAATAAAACATCGCTGGAATTCTGATTTGCATGTTTATTAATGTTAAAACACAACCAGTGCATAGTCCAACAATCCATAAAATCATCAGTCAGTTTACCTCCAAGATCATGCGGTCAGCAAAAGTATGACTTCCTCCCGCACCCTCTCAGTTCAAAAAACACACATTCACCAGGTGAACAGCTGATTTTACCACCTGGCTGATGCACCACCATGTGACCCACATCCCCATGACCATAGCAACAACCATAACAATATTAGCTGGCATCTACACACCGTTGTATAGTTTAGTATTTAGTTGAGTAATTTAAAAAGTTTCTTTTTCTTTCTTTCTTTTTCTTAATCTATCTTAAGACCTTTGTTTGTCTTCTTCCCCTTCTTCTTCTTCTAGTTCCTCTAGATAGTTGAAAGTGTGTTTCACTTCCAGTTTGGAGAAGTAGACAGAAGTCCTGGTACAGAAGTAGAGCAAAGCACTGCTGAGGACAGGGTGAGCAGAGCAAAACATGTTCTCAGGCCCTTAAACATGTTTTTAATCCTGAAAAATCAATATATGTTTCAGTGTGCACTATAGTGTGCATATTCTCGATGATTTAACCTAATGTCAGACAATTCTTTCCCTTTGCATTACTTCGTCTCAATCATGGAAATTGGTAAGCAAAGTACCCAAACATAAAAACAGTAGCAAAACATAACATTTCCCCAAAGCAAATGACCCATTTGACACAAACCCTCATCGCTTTCGGCTTGATAAACAAAAACCTGCTGTCTTTTCCAGGGACCTGCTGCGAAAATGATCACTGAGCAGAAGGTGAAACTCATCGAGTGCCTGATGGCGGACCGCTCCTTCATTCTGCAGAACGTGCATGCCAAAGAAATTGTCACAGACAGAGAGTATCAGGACCTGAAGCATACCTCACAGCCAGGAAAAACTGTCACTGACCTGATTGATTGTGTCATTTTTAAAGGTGAAGACTCGTGCTCTCGTTTTATTGAAGTTCTCAGAGAGCCTGAAGTTGTGGATACTTATCCACAGCTTAAGCAAATTACAAAAAAATGGTGCTAAGCACCAGTGGAAACAATTCATGAGCTGTGAAATATAAAAACAATGGTATGACAATGCTAAATTCAACTGAGGGTATATTGATCAAACTACTGGACCAACATGATTTTATTATGTCTGTTTGTATGTTATTTTGTACCTGCCAGTTTTTCTTATTTAGATATTAAATACTATTTTTAAAATCCTTCCTCTTCCTTTGTTTTTGTTTTTTTAGACGATCACACCCTTTGAAGGGTTTTAACAAACAATTATAACAAGTGTGCGATTATGGAAAACAGGAATCTCCGACATGAATGAACAAAGCAGGCTGTAAACCACTGGAGGTCACAATTGTACAAGTTTTGTTTTTTAGGTTTGTCACGCTCACTGGCCACTTCATCAAGACCTCTGCTATAAAATTTGCCCTTACAGAAATAGATAATAATGTTTAGTTGTGACTGACACAGAGTGTCAGAGAGTTTATTCTAACGACAAACTACATGTTTGTTATTGTGTTTGTAGTTTGCAGTCGTGTTGAACTGGACTATATCAATATATATTATACTGAGAGGTGTTTCTAATTTACATACAGGAGAACACCACCGCCCACTACAACCTCAAAAATAAACATAAAGTAGAATTATTCCCTTTCTGACAGCGTCAACAGAAATGTTAAGCTTCATGAAAGTAGAAATCGCGGCAGAATTGATACTAAACTAACTAAACTGATTTGACTTTACCTGAACTTTGCCTCCCGAGTTGTGCATTTGGATTCTGTGATTTTTGAACTGCGGATTGAGAGAGAGGAAGGAGAGGGAGAACACATGCTTCTTTCTTTATATCTCTTCATCAGTACAAGTGGTCCGTGTGCACATTTGCAAGTAGCCATACCACCCTAAAAAGATGCCCTGCATTGAAAATGTTACTTAAGTACAGAAGTATTTGCATCGAAATATACTTTGTAAAAGTACCTATTTTGCAGAATGGCTTATTAGAGAATAATGTATGTTATGTTATTGGATTATTGACGGTAAACACGGAGTAGTGCTATAGTATATGTACATAATTAGTTTTCATCACTGCTCACATGAGCAGACGTGGAATGTTTCACATTTCTGTTTAAGAACGGACCTGAAGCATTTATTGATTTTAAAAAAAGGTGCCGATTATTGCTAATCGTTCTAAATAATCCACGCTGCTTCTCATCTCTCAAACTGTTTTAAGTCATGGCAGGTGGGAAACGGCAAAAAGTGCAGTTGTGTGTAACGTAGTTACACTGTTTGTCTTAATTGGTTCCATGTCTCATTACTCTCATTATGCAATCAGCTCATTTCCCTCACCTGGTTTCCCCACCCATCTCCTCACCTGCAGTCCATTTGCTCATTAGCCCCTCAGTGTATATATACTAGTCCATTTCCACTTGATCCCTGCCAGTTTGTCTTGTATAGTTTTTACCAAGCTCTCCAGTAATTCCAGTTTTTGACTTCTCGTTCTGACCCTGTTTTGCCTGTCTTGGACTTCGGATACCTGCCTGCCCCTTGCCGGATTTGTTTGCATGTTCGATCTCCTGGTTTTGACCTTGCTTGAGTAAATTGATCTTCCCTTAAACTTGTCTGCCTCAGAGTCGTGCTTTTGGATTCTCCTTGCCAGTACCAGCAAACGTGACATTGTGAGTGTATTTAGTTTCAGAAATGCTTTTTCCACCCCTGAGATATGTGAGAATACTGCTGTAAATGTAAGCCATGACGTGAACCTTGTTGTTGCTGCTCCCTGGTGCTGGACTGGACACATCCTGGTGTCCTGCATCACCTCCTCCCAGCAGATCTGCACCAGTTACAGTCTCTTTATGAACTGTTGAGTCTCAAACTAACAATATCGGCTCCTAAGCAGAAAAAAAAGGAAAGCAAGATGCTTAATGCTTGAGAGCGACACATTTATCCTCCCATCAAGTGAGCATTTCTTCCATGGTGATCTAGCACCAGAGTCTCTTACTGTTACCAGTGTAACCTTGTTACATATCACTGACTGTAAATCTGGCTTCACCATCTGGTCACATGGTTTTTTTAATTAACAATAGTGACTTTATTAATATAGCACCTGTAATCACAGCAAATTCAGACATGTAGTCTTAAATTACAGTATTTCTCTCAGTGGATTACGTTGGTGTACATGTGTTCAAATACAGACACAGTGAATTGTCTGACTCTGACCTCTGGCCCTGTCCTCGTCCACAGGAACCATGTGAGACCTGGAACAAGTCAGGGGAACTATTCAGAAGAGTTGCCAGTAGTTTGATTTATAAGAGCTGGAACTACAACTTGACCACCGATCAAAGATCAGATCAGCACATTACCCTCTTAATTAGATATTTGGCTGCTGCTCGTTTCCTCTCTCAGGCAGGAGAATAGGTAGTTTGGATCTTTTGTGTGTTTTGTGAATCTCCTGTACAAAGAGGCGGTTCTCTTCCTGGTGTGGCGGCCCGTTGACCCCACTGTGACCTTAATCACTGTTTTTTCCCTTATTTGTTCCTGCAGCCTCAAGTTAGACGGATCCAAGCAGAGTGAGAAATGCACGCTTAAATAGCTTCAGCACCGGCCCCCCCTCTGGTAAGTGTGTGTCAGTGTGTTCATATACAGTTTGTGTTTAAGAGTGTCTGTTTGTGAACTTGTTTGTGTTTTTTTGTCTCAATTGTTGAAGCCAATTTGCTGCCTGAGTAAATTTGCTGCCTAGGAGGTGAGATGATGCTGATACAGTGACAAGACCTCACAGAGTGATAGTCATACAGGGATTTAAAGATGCTCTTATACGCATACATAATGCAGCACGGACTGCAATGCTCATAACGATAAAGAAATACTCAATTTAATGAGGCTTACAACAAATCAATTCAGCTTTAATAAGAGCACACAAGAGGCAGCCTTGTTTTGTCTGTAGTCACTGACACTGAAATATACATCTACTGGATGAATTTACATGATTTTGTTCATGGTCTCCAGAGAATAAATCCTAATGACTTTAATAATTCTCTGCCTTTTTTCCGGTAGCGCCACTCTAAGGTTGACATTTGTGGTTATTAGTGAAATGTCTGACTACTGAATAGACTGCTGTGGCAGGTGGTGCACACATTCATGTCCCAGTAACGATGAATTGTAATAACGCTGATCCTCCAAATACTTCAGGCCAGCTGTGGTAAAAGTACAACTAGTGGTACACAAATTTGCTCAGATTCACCAACAGTCAGCATTAATATTATCAGGTATAAATCTGCCTCCTGTGTGAACCGTCTGTTGCTGAACAGAGTCGAACTACACGGCTGTATTTCAGTGTCTACCATGATGGTGTGACCTGGAGTGCCTAATATTTTCTGAGGTAATACACGGTGAAAAATGTTTGCACGCTCATGTCATGTACGGCCTCAGAGCTGCTAAAATGTCTCGAGACTCAAGTCTCGCCACAGTAAGACTCATCTGTCCATTTCCCCCCTAAACCATACAGTTTACCAAAGTTAATAATACAATATGACAGATCTGACACCGTGGCTCAAGAGATAGAGCAGGTCGTCCATCAATCAGATCGGCAGCTTACCGGCTCACTTCGCAAGATGCTAGAGAGCTCAGAGCAGCTTCTTACATTTATTTCAGCCGTCATGCTGACCGTCCACCCTGCACTAAGAAAAGCAAGAAGCACCACGATGCTGTGTTTTTTTGTGTGTGTGGAATAACCACAGTACAAATAACTGAAAATCTGAAAAATGTGCATATTCTCGGGTTAATTTGGCTTGCTGACTCGCCACTTTGATCAGTATAATCACTTATAAAGGACAGGAAGGTGTGTCTCACTGACAGATCCGCCCTCCTCTCAGAAACCAGCTGCACTGAGAAATGATCTCTGCATTTAGTTGTGGCAGTTTAATCCTGCTCGCGGGTTGAGGGGAAATGGCAAACTGCTGTTTTCATTATGGAAAATAAATGACCTTTAAAAAAACCTGCTTCAGATCTAGTAGTAATGTTGTAAAGTAGTTAAGTTTTACTGAGTATTATCTGTTCAACCAGCAGTCACTTGTTCGGCTGCATACACATTGTCGGTGTCCGTTTATTGTCGATTCTCTTTATACTGCAGCTATAAAACTACTGTAGCTATAAGAACCTTTATGAAGAAGTTATGAGGTGTCCATCCTGTCATATGTCCTGCAGACCTGAGCAGACAATCACTGTTTTCATTGTGGCCCTGCAGGTTCTTGATCCAGAGTAGGGAGGAAGGGCGGGCCTTTTGTAAATGAAGTTTTACTGGGGATAAAGTGCAACTAAGGCCAATCAGGACAATAAGATGACATCTTTATCTCCTCTACTAGCAAAATGAGATCAAGAGTTGTGCCTGGTGGAACATGCACCTCATGTATCAAGGCTAAGTCCTCACTCTCTCTCTCGCTCCTCTGGATTTCTCCTAGAAGAGTAGTGCAAAGGTTTCATGCTGAGTTTTTGTGTTATTGCTCTGGATTGTATCTGTATTGATTCTCATCTGTAATGGCTCCATCTAAACAGTCAGGCACAGGAAGAGGATGCTGAGTCTAGCAGATATTATTTAAGTCACCATAAAGTGTACCAACATCAACAATACTGTCCGTAACATATGCACAGTGTGCAGTTTCAGTGTTTTCAAGGAAAGCTCTCCAAATTTACACAATCCATTCAGGAATTTCATCGTTCCTCTGAGACGCCACAAGCCAGCGATACTGGTTTTACTCCAGTCAGGTTAAATAACTAAAATATAATTTCTTTGAAAGTTCACTTGTAAAAAGGACACACCTCTTTGCACCATAAAGCTCACTGTGTGTTAACAAGTTACAGTATATCTTGTCTCTGTTTCACCCTTTTACCTGGAATCTCTTTGTTTGCTCAGTATTGTAACATCACAATCTGCACTTGGTTTACTGCTGGAATAATAAGGCCCCAAATAAGACACTCGTCTGCGAGAGGTTTTTAATTCTCGGGGCAGTTTTATGATGCAGAGTTTCAATGACCCAACTGGGGACTGAAGTCACAAACTGAGAGAATCAAACTCATAAATTGTCGATCCCATGGCAGATGCTATAAGCACAAGTTCAGTGAACTGGATGAATCTTTGATATTGGAGGTGTTACTCGACAAAAGAGCTGTGCGATTTTACAACAAAAGAGACAGAAATAGCTCCAGAGAGGAAGGATTTTGAAGCTTTAGGTTCAGATCTTGATTTCTTCTTTAAATTACCGACATTAACATAAAAACAAATGAAGGGAATACTACTGGCTCCATTAAGGATAATAGGCCATTAAGGCTCGATCAGTAAAATCAAGCCAACAAACTAACACAGAAAACTACTACAGGATAATGAGTCTCTAAAAAAATAACAGGAGACTTAACAGGAGATTTCTATGGTCAAGCTCACATATTTAAACATTTCAAAACAGTAAAAACAAGTAGTGTTTCTGTGTTTACTCCAAATGTATGGCTTTGCATGTGCAACACACGACTCTCATACTATTGAACATGTAGTTTTATCAGGATTTCTTCAGCATATATGGTGTGAAAAGTTTAAAATGACCTTTTTGCATCTGAAACAGGATGCTGTGACTCATAAATCAGATATGACAACAGAATTCAGATAAAAGAAACACACACACACATGTATGTAAGGGAACATTGATTACAAAAAAACTGCCAGACAAGTAGTAAAGTAACTTTGAGATGAGTTTGTTAGAGGAGTCATAAAACAATAGGGGGTCTTTTTGTGAGATCCAGCAAATCTGAAAGGGAGACAAAACCAAACATTCATTAGAGCTTATTACATTTCATTTCTGATACGTAAGCAGGTTTAACCGTCTAAATTAATTTCACCTTCTGTACTGTACCACCTGAGATGGACAACACGACTCTCTCCTCGGGGGATGCAAGTTATTCTTCTGTGTGCTTATTTCAGCGGTGGATCGCTGCGGGAGTTCCTCATAGAAATACCGCCTGATATAAACCGAATGAGAAACAGATTGAAGGGGAAATATAAAGATACAAGCCTTAGCCTGTTTTTATTTCTGCGTTTACTACGATTACTCTTTCTGCCGTAATGATTACAGCCAATAAAACTCATGCTGCGTCACCTAACACCCCACCACACTTAAAAATGGATCCTTGGAAGCACTTTTTTTTTTCATAATTTGGAGGATAAAATCTGCAACATAAAAGACAGACAGACGCATCAAAACATAATCCAGAAAAATCAGACACTTATTTAACCACATGCTTTCAAATCAGATCCGTATCCATAGGGCAGACAATAAAAACACATTATTGCCTCAGCATCCCACACTGCTCGACGAGAGGCTTCTTTAACAGTCCATCAGTGAATAGCCCGTGTATCGCCACCTCCACACTGTGAGCTGATGTGCTTCAGATGGAGGCCCGGGTCCCTCTGTCAGCATCACCCCACGGTGAGCTGTAATGAGCTGGTGTGTGTGTAATGAGAGCTAATGCTGCCACAGCTATTGAGCTGCTCTTGCCACCAGGCCATAATGCCACTGCCTGCTGTGTTGTGTCAAACAGCCACATGCAAAACAGACTGGTGCCAGTGAGCTTGATGGCAGGCCTGCTGCAGTGTCTCTCCAGCAGCAGATGGATCACAGGAAGAGGGACAAAAGGCCCCTGTAGTGTCTCAAATGACAGAGTTTGGCTGCGTTTCAGCTCACGACATGGGGCGGCTGAATACGTTATAACACCTTTGCTCTCTGTTGATCACATATTTAGGCTGGGTGTCATTTGAAAATGTTCAGGTCTGGTACTGATACGACACTTGAGATTTTGTCCTGACACTGATATGTTAAGTATTTTGTCTTTTACCTGTTTTGTTTAGATCACACATGTTTTCTAGATCACCTTTATTTCCTGTAATTGGCACAGGGTGGTTTGGTCGTGGTTGCACCATTTATTTTTTTTACCTGTGCAAACAAAAAAGGTGACAGGCTCCAATATTTTCTGTTTCACTACTTTATTATCTTATTTTGTATCATATCATATAGTTTCTTCTAGTTTTTGTTGGTCACGTTACGCTAATAAATTAAAGTTGTTCATTCGTTAATAATTATCATAAATCCTACTCACTATGTTACTTTAGATTTTTCTTTGGACTGTAACGTGTCACAATACTCGGCTTCTTAGCAGCCTTTTTTTTCAATGGATAGTTGCTGCTACATTAGGCAAAAAACAAACTAAATCCCACAAAAAACAGTTGTCCAGCAAACAAAAATCCAGAACTGAGATACACTGGGAGAAACACCAAGACCGAACAACACAGGACTGGGGAACAAACACAGACAACCTGACACTAAAACCAAGAAACACACACACACTAAATACACCCAGCATTAGTAAGCATATACCTGAATATTGTTACAAGGTGCGTTGCATTGATTTGAATCCTCTGGGCGTCTGACCAGGTTTCAGTTTCCTCCTCTTAATGAACAGATTTGTTCATAATAAGACAAAAAGGCTTGAGCTGAATTCATTATTTAAGTTGCTGGCTACTTTAAAGAAGCCAGCTTAATGTGTTTGAAATGCTGAGGCATGTTTAACGTCCTTAAGTGTGTGTTCAGCTGAACTGTGAGCTGCGAGGGCAGTTTGTCTCCTGGGCAGTGTATGTGTTGTCTGACAGGTCCAGCCTCCTCCCCTGCTCCTCGCGGGGCTGGATAAAGATATTAGCTGGGCACTGTTGACACTGCATGCACACTCGTAAAGGCCTCATAAATTCTCCTCGTGTAAAAGAGAAAAAGGGATTGAAAAAGGCAGGAAAGGGACTGTGGACTCATTGGCAGTCCGCTCTCGCACTCTGCCTGCTTGAAGCCACCCAGCATGCTTCCCTACCTGCAGTTAACTGTGGGGCTGCTTCATGTTATGGTTTCATACAGTATATTTAGTGAAGTAACAGCAAAGAGACTTTTTAATGTCACAGTGACAAAAAGCGGATGATATGTTTGAAGCATCTACATTTTATGAGTAGAGGTAGACACTGGTTATTGTTATGTCTGAGGGGGACGTAGTCACCTGTACATAAAGTCACTAAACTAAAATACTTTACAGGTACCCAGTTACCGGTGTTTTGAGACAAAAACATGTTTTTTCAATCAGATTCTTTAATATCAGTGTTAAGGTCCCACATGGATATTCAACTTTAGACTTTAAATTTAGAAGTTTAGAAGTTAGTTTTGGTTATTTTCATTATTGCACGTGTTTGTTCTTTCGAGGTTTGAAGTGGGCACTGTGGGAAAAATCTGACAGTAATCTCATACACCAATCAGATTTTTAGCAGCGTTTGAATCAAATGACATTTGTAGGGTTGCTTTCTAGAGAGCCGAAGTCATGACGTTAAGTCTCTGTTCCACCAGCTCCTGTAGCTCAGTGCGTTTTGTTATTCAGCATTAGTTTCAAATTGGCATCCACTACAGCAGATGATCAGAAATTGAAACCTTAGTTTCAAAATTAAATTCATAAATAATAAAATGTTTTTTTTCCCCTCTAACTTTGAAATTGATTGTTTCCCGTTTAGTTATCACTATTTCATGATAGTATTTACTCTGATCTAGGATTTCTGTGTTCTGTCTTTATCTTGAGTGTGTTTCATGTCATTGAACAGGGAGTTTCTTAATATTTGTAAGATTTTTAAATGTATTATATTGCATTCAATGTTGGAAACTAAAGGAACATTGTACTTCTTAAAAAAGCGTTTACTGAGGCTGTGTTTAGCTCAGTCGGTAGAGCAGCCGCCCCATGTACGAAGGCTCTTTCCTGCATGTGACTCTTCTATCATTAAAGCATTTACTATCAGAAGATATAACTAAAAGCTTCTAAGGATCTTAGGTTGTTATGTGTTTCCAGACATCAAACTCCAAATTACATCTTGCTTTATCTATGAAGGGCCCATCACTGTTGAACATCTTCCTCATCATTAGAAACTTTATCCTGGGTGTTTTATTGTGTGTCTTGTGGCCTACGCAACGAGGAAGAGGCAAGAGCTGAATGATAAGTTGAGTTTAAAATGTGCTCAGTGTGCTCAGATCAGGTCACTGAGGTAAATTTGATGGTGACATGTGAGTGAGCCTGCCTAGATTAGACGCTCTTAAAGGGAGGAGGCGATGTTTCTTGGCAGCACTGATGTCACACTCGCTCGTTCCAGTGTCACATGGTCAGTATTGATTGTTAGATCCAGGCGGCTGTTAAGGGGCTACTTGCATTTCAATGTGTCCTTTAGCAGAAGATTAATGTTGCCTCTTAAAATAAACAAACCGCAGACTCTATCCCGCCCGCGTTTCTCTTCATTATTAATGAAACTTAAATCTTAAACACACAGCTCTGCCGCAAATATGAATAAAACAGTATTATTTATGTAAATAAAAAAGCTTCAAGGAATGTAATTGAATATGTAATTAAAAAAAATAGTTTGTTTGAGTTGACGAGAAGATTGACACCACTTTCAAGTTCAAGTTTTATTGTCAATACTGCAATATGTACAAGACATACAGAGAATTGAAATTACGTTTCTCTCTGTCCAAACAGCACTAAACATGAAATATAAAATACAAGATATAACTGAAGATGTAAACATATATATAAAATAAAATATGAAATAAAAATAAAGAATAATAATAAAAAATACATAAATAACAATTAAAAATAATTACAAAAAATAAAATAAAATGTCTGTACAGTAAGGAAACCACGGCCTGGAGAAAGTTAGCTTAGCTTAGCACAAAGACTGGAAACGGAGGGAAACAGCTAGCCTGCCTCTGTCTGAAGGTTAAAAAACTCTAAAGCTCACCAACACACACATCTTATATCTTGTTTGTTTAATAAGTGTAATAATAATAATTTGCTGCTTTATGAGGATCAAGTGCCAGACTATTTCTTGGCCAGGAGCAGTTGCCAGGCAACCAACGGCGCCTCCAGGAAGTCACTGCAACCCGCCAAATATCAGTCTGGCACATAACCCGGCTGACATTGCAACATGTTGTTTTTACACTGTAATTTTTGGACAGATTAAACAAATGAGATATAAATGTGTAAATTAGCGAGCTGTAGAGGCTTCGGTGGATTTTGTAGTTTTATTTGTTACGTTCAGTTGAATCGCTGTTCTCATTTTGCATTCTTGATTTAAATGAACTGAAGTTAAACCTGTCTTGTCCGATGCATACAACAAATATTTAACACACACACTGACAAGCTACTGAAGACGCACGTTACACATCACTGAGGGTCAGTTCAGGTTAATCCAGCGTGGTGGTCTGTGCCCACATCAGTGGACTAACCTGATGAATGTATTGTTCAGTTTCAGTTAATAGCTGCCACTTAAATCAACTGTGATTAATTTACAGAAGCCAAAGCCAATGAATACATTTCAGCAAGTGTTTTAATGTACATTATGCTACCCAGTGTACTTACACTGACTGACGGGTATAAGAAAACAAGCATTGCTAATCAGGATTCAACTGCTGCAACATTTCTACCACTTGATGGTTTAAGATATATTTACACGTTTACACACTAATGTTCTTAGACCACATATCTTTGTGTGGATTGATTGGGTGTGTGGTAAAGTAACTATCTTTATGCACAGATTTTCTTTTGTGTTTAAGGAGTTTAATATGAATGTTTTCACCTGTCTCCCTAATTTGCTAGTGGAGAACATTATAGTCTGGACTGTTTAGTTCTTTTTACTTTTAATTTATTGATGGTAGTTTTAATATCTAGATTGTTTATATCGCACTTGCTTATGCATTTGTACTTTACTGCTATTAAAGTTTGTAAATCTATGTCCCTGCCTCTGTGTCAGCTGTTATCAGAGTTTGTTGTGGATGAATTTTCAACTGAAGACTAAATTAAAGAACTATTTCTGGGTCTTGGGGAGTGATATTGCATCTTGTTTAACGGCTTTTCTGACTTCTGCCTGAAGTGATCGCATCTGTTGGGTCTGAAGACTACAAGTTTGAAAATGAAAAAAATCTGCAGTTGTGGAGTTAAACAGACGTGAGTTTACTAGACCTCTGCAAGCATGCCGCACATGAACCTCTGACCAAACCATCCAACCGTTTAAAGTTTATCATTCATATAAAGTTTTATGCTATTATTAGTTAATTTCAAGGTGAATAGTTAAACACAGGTTTGTACAATGATTATATACAAATAGATGCATGTCATTATTAAATCTAACTTTCTGTATGTAAAATTATTTTTACACATTTTCCTTTGTCAGAACTTATCCCATTGTGCACTTGTCAGAAAGTTCTCACCGAAGAACAAAAACAACCTTCCAGCTGTGTTTTCTTCCTCGTCATGATGTGAAGGGTAACTAAAATTAGACGGCCATGACATGAGAGTTTGTTCCTGCATCCTATTGGTTCAAACACTTGACAGTTTACAGGATTCAGTGTAGCCAAACACAACACGGGTCAACAATACTTTCCAAGGATCTGTGTTTTTTCTGCTTTGTTTGCTTATGTAAAGTAACATGGACTTAAAATAAAAAGTACAACTAATGATACAAAATTAGACTTATGCTGACATGTTTTAAGCTACATTACAGAAGAAAATATGTTGTATGAATACACAGGGAATATGATATAATACAAGTAAAAATAAAATGATGAGTGAAGAATGAGTTAGAAAATGACATTTCTGCACATTGCCTGTCAACCTTTCCAACCTGTAATGATGTCAAAAAAAAAGTAGGACAATGAATTTTTGGACAGATTAAACAAATGAGATATAAATGTGTTAATTAGCGAGCTGTAGAAGCTTCGGTGGATTTTGTAGTTTTATTTGTTACGTTCAGTTGAATCGCTGTTCTCATTTTGCATTCTTGATTTAAATGAACTGAAGTTAAACCTTTCTTGTCCGATGCATACAACAAATATTTAACACACACTGACAAGCTACTGAAGACGCACGTTACACATCACTGAGGGTCAGCTCAGGTTAATCCAGCGTGGTGGTCTGTGCCCACATCAGTGGACTAACCTGATGAATGTATTGTTCAGTTTCAGGTAATAGCTGCCACTTAAATCAACTGTGATTAATTTACAGAAGCCAAAGCCAATGAATACATTTCAGCAAGTGTTAAGAAAATAAGAACTGCTAATCAGGATTCAACATTTCTCCACTTGATGGTTTATGATATATTTACATGTTTAGTTAATTTCCTTTGTATTATATTGATTATGTTCTTATCTGTGTTTTTTCTGCTTTGTTTGCTTATGTAGAGTAATTCCTGTCTGTCCTTCTTAAAATAAAAAGTACGACTAATGATGCAAATGTAGACTTATGCTGACATGTTTTAAGCTACATTACAGAAGAAAATATGTTGTATAAATACACAGGGAATATGATATAATACAAGTAAAAATAAAATGATGAGTGAAGAATGAGTTTAGAAAATGACATTTCTGCACATTGCCTGTCAACCTTTCCAACCTGTGATGATGTCAAAAAAAGTAGGACAATGAGGCCCAGGTTGAAAATAACTGGAATTATCCATTAAGTTTGAGGACTACGCCCTCTGTGCTCCAGTTTTACTGAAAGACTTGAAAACAGTCACAGGAAGGAGTATATCAAGATGGAGTTCCTTTTTTAAGCCCCAGTCTTATTGTTTCACCTCAGGCGCAGGAGAGAGGAGGAGATGCACTCTTTCCTCGCCTGACGCAAACAGGAGACACGCAGACAGGGACGAGCCTCAGGGTTCAGACTGCACATGGCTCGAGGTGTTTTTCTAATCTGTTACTGAAAACATACCGGCATTGTTCAATACTGTTACTGTACGCGCCTAATATATCATAGCCATATACATGTCTGACCTTGATCTCCCACACTCAAACTCTTATGGCACAGATCCACGCAGATACGACGGACAATTTATTGATTAGGTCAATAAGCACACACATATATTTTGATTTGAAGACGTGCACCATCCATCACATTGTAGTGCGGCAGGTTGAAAGAATCAGCACACGTGTGGCCAAAAGAGTTGAGATGAAATACTCAAGAATAGAACATTGGAGATACTTTACATTCTTCTTACTGTTGAAAAATCTCATTAATAAGACCACTGGGTGATATGTTCCATCATTACAATAAACATGGGGACTGTAGTTTATCTTGAGTCAATCCCACATACATCATCCTGTCACTGTTTAAACTCACTAGGGCACAACTGTGGATCAATCCACGGCTGAATGTAGTCCCCAACAAATGCACAATTTACTCCAGCTTGAATTAGGTTAGTAATGTTTTGGAAATTGTTGAGTATTTGTGATTCATTGTTGAACATTTACTTGTTCAGTGAGAACGAATGGGCCTTGGGCTAAGAGCTGTAGACTGTAGGGTATGGAAGAAAACACATAATTTGTTGTGGTCTTTGCACAGGATTTCTTAACGATATGAACACATGCTTAAACCTTTTTGTGTGTGTGTGCCATGTTTGCCAGACAATCTGTCGTTATCCTCTTGTGCTGCAGACTGCGTGGTCCACCTTCCTCCCCTTTATTGACTCAATATGAAAACACAATTATGGCAGCAGCAAAAAGGTGGTCAAAGGTGCAGCCACATAATGTTTTTTAATGAGCCAAACACTCTGTTCCTGACTATATACTGTGTATAGTCTCAAGAGCTGCACGGAAATATTCTGGTTCCTTACTATTTAAACTAATAAGAGTTATGTCTTTCCTTTTTTTCCCCAGCACAGACAAAATGTTATAATAACAGATATTACATTTTATTTACAAGCTCTGGATACTTAAAGACACTTTAAATGGTGAAGAAAACTAACATTGAAGCAGTGAAAAAAGCTCCCGAAAAACTAAAAATATTCAGCCTTTATGCCTCATGTTGGATTGACGTTTGACCTTAAAGTGTGGTGCACAAGAATACAACGAGAGACTGTTCATCATTGTGTTGTAGAGACTCGTGAACACGGAAAGCCTCTGCTTGTTGCCCGATAAAGCTTCAGTTTCACAGGAAGACTCAGGTTGCTTCACTGTGCTGTTTTAGCCAGGATTAGCCTCTCTTAGAACAATATGTAAAGTTGTGTATGTAAACTCGGATTTCATCTAATTATGCTCATGTTTCGTAGCCTGAAAGGGGTTAATTTCTAGGTGTGTGGTCAGTCCATCTACTAGTGCAAATGGCACCAAATATAAAATGGATTTATGTGCTGCTGTGTGTTGTTTTGAGTCAAATCAGTGAGGACCTGACTCCCATTTCCCCTCCTTTCTACTGCCGTACTGATTTTTATGATCCTGATTGTTGCTACTGAATCTGTGATAACACAGCAGAGAGATTTTTTTGGTGTAATAAATCTTCACCAGCTGACCACAATTAAAAAGATTAAAAATAGCTCCTTTCCTTCACCACCAGTGAGTCACGGTTTGATTCACCGAGGGGTTAAATATGAGCGTAAGGATGTGAAGTTGGGCTGTGCAGGAAACAGGGAGAGCAGTTTCCTGTTATGTAGAAAAGAGCCGGTCGTACACCGATCAGATGGTGTGCAGAGAAACAAGGCTGATCTATCAATAAAAGATGATTTAAGACCACAGATACTTTAAAAAAAATGAGAAATATAATGTTGAAAAATATGGTTTTATAATATCACCCAGAAACAACTGAGATCTTGAGATGTGTTCACTTTAACATGACTCGATCTAAACATCTATACGATAAAGTACAAAAACTATGAAAAACATGAAAACTTTATATGAATTTTTGTGTTTTTTTTAAGGGCAAATATTATTTTGATACTTTCTAATAAGACACCAAAGGGTTCATAAGTTGACACTACTTTTTAATTGTCAATAAATTATTTATTAATGCTGCATTAGCATTCATTATAAGTCAATAATAACAATAACTTAGGGTTGCCAGGTTGTGACATCCCTTTAGCTGGTGTTTATCATTTTTATTTGTTAAACATGCAGTAATAAAATGTTGGTAATTCATCAATAAATGCTTATGAGCCACTCTGTGCAAGTGCAAATATAAATATTAATAAGTTTGTAATAAATGATTGACGATGAAGTCTTCAGTTACAAAAATGTCTGTACAGTAAGGAAACCACCAAGGAAACCACGCCTGGAGAAGTTAGCTTAGCTTAGCACAAAGACTGGAAACGGAGGGAAACAGCTAGCCTTCCTTGTCTGAAGGTAAAAAAAAAACTCACCAACACCACACATCTTTATGCTTTTGTTTAATAAGTGTAAAAACAACAATTTTCTGCTTTATGAGGATCAAGTGCCAGACTATTTCTTGGCCAGGACAGTTGCCAGGCAACCAACGGCGCCTCGGAAGCCACTGCAACCCCGCAAAATCAGTCTGGCACATAACCCGGCTGACATGCAACATGTTGTTTTTCAACTGTAATTTTTGGACCGATTAAACAAATGAGATATAATGTGTTAATTAGCGAGCTGTAGAGGCTTTGGTGGATTTTGTAGTTTTATTTTTTACGTTCAGTGAAGCGCTGTTCTCATTTTGCATTCTTGATTTAAATGAACTGAAGTTAAACCTGTCTTGTCCGATGCATACAACAAAAATATTTACACACACACTGACAAGCTACTGAAGACGCACGTTACACATCACTGAGGGTCAGTTCAGGTTAATCCAGCGTGGTGTCTGTGCCCACATCAGTGGACTAAACTGATGAATGTATTGTTCAGTTTCAGTTAAAGCCACTTAAATCAACTGATTAATTTACAGAGCCAAAGCCAATGAATACATTTCAGCAAGTGTTTGAATGTACATATGCTACCCAGTGTACTTACACTGACTGACGGGTATAAGAAAACAAGCATTGCTAAACAGGATTCAACTGCTGCACATTTCTACCACTTGTGGTTTTAAGATATATTTACACGTTTAGTTAATTTCCTTGTATTATATTGTAATGTTCTTAGACCACATATCTTTGTGTGGATTGATTGGTGTGTGTGTAAGTAACTATCTTTATGACACAGATTTTCTTTTGTGTTTAAGGAGTTTAATATGAATGTTTTCACCGTCTCCCTAATTTGCTAGTGGAGAACATTATAGTCGGACTGTTTAGTTCTTTTTACTTTTAATTTATTGTGGTAGTTTTAATATCTAGATTGTTTATATCGCACTTGCTTATGCATTTGTACTTTACTGCTATTAAAGTTTGTAAATCTATGTCCCTGCCTCTGTGTCAGCTGTTATCAGAGTTTGTTGTGGATGAATTTCAACTGAAGACTAAATAAAGAACTATTTCTGGGTCTTGGGGAGTGATTTGCATCTTGTTTAACGTCTTTCTGACTTCTGCTGAAGTGATCGCATCTGTTGGGTTGAGAACAGTTTGAAAATGAAAAAAATCTGCAGTTGTGGAGGTTAAACAGACGTGAGTTTACTGACCACTGCAAGCATGCCGCACATGAATCTCTGACTAAACCATCCAACCGTTTAAAGTTTATTATTCATATAAAGTTTTATGCTATTAATTTCAAGGTAAATAGTTAAACACAGGTTTGTACAATGATTATATACAAATAGATGCATGTCATTATTAAATCTAACTTTCTGTATGTAAAATATTTTTTTACACCTTTTCCTTTGTCAAACTTATCCCATTGTGCACTTGTCAGAAGAATTCTCACCGAAGAACAAAAACAACCTTCCAGCTGTGTTTTCTTCCTCGTCATGATGTGAAGGGTAACTAAATTAGACGGCCATGACATGAGAGTTTGTTCCTGCATCCTATTGGTTCAAACACTTGAGTTTACAGGATTCAGTGTAGCCAAACAACACGGGGTCAACAATACTTTCCAAGGATCTGTGTTTTTTCTTGCTTTGTTTGCTTATGTAAAGTAACATGGACTTAAAATAAAAAGTACAACTAATGATACAAAATTAGACTTATGCTGACATGTTTTAAGCTACATTACGAAGAAAATATGTTGTATGAATACACGGAATATGAATTAATACAAGTAAAAATAAAATGATGAGTGAAGAATGAGTTAGAAAATGACATTTCTGCACATTGCCTGTCAACCTTTCCAACCTGTATGATGTCAAAAAAAAAGTGGACAATGAATTTTTGGACGATTAAAAAAAAATGAGATATAAATGTGTTAATTAGCGAGCTGTAGAAGCTTCGGTGGATTTTGTAGTTTTATTTGTTACGTTCAGTTGAATCGCTGTTCTCATTTTGCATCTTGATTTAAATGAACTGAGTTAAACCTTTCTGTCCGATGCATACAACAATTTTTACAACACACTGACAAGCTACTGAAGACGCACGTTACACATCACTGAGGGTCAGCTCAGGTTAATCAGCGTGGTGGTCTGTGCCCACATCAGTGGACTAACTGATGAATGTATTGTTCAGTTCAGGTAATAGCTGCCACTTATCAACTGTGTTAATTTACAGAAGCCAAAGCCATGAATACATTTCAGCAAGTGTTAAGAAAATAAGAATTGCTAATCAGGATTCAACATTTCTCCACTTGTGGTTTATGATATATTTACATGTTTAGTTAATTTCCTTTGTATTATATTGATTATGTTCTTATCTGTGTTTTTTCTGCTTGTTTGCTTATGTAGTAATTCCTGTCTGTCCTTCTTAAAATAAAAAGTACGACTAATGATCAATGTGACTTATGCTGACATGTTTTAAGCTACATTACAGAGAAATATGTTGTATAAATACACACGGGAATATGATATAATACAAGTAAAAAAAAAATGATGAGTGAAGATGAGTTAGAAAATGACATTTCTGCACATTGCCTGTCAACCTTTCCAACCTGTGATGATGTCAAAAAAAAGTAGGACAATGAGGCCCAGGTTGAAAAATACTGGAATTATCCATTAAGTTTGAGGGACTACGCCCTCGTGCTCCAGTTTTACTGAAAGACTTGAAAACAGTCACAGGAAGGAGTATATCAAGATGGAGTTCCTTTTTTAAGCCCCAGTCTTATTGTTTCACCTCAGGCGCAGGGAGAGGAGGAGATGCACTCTTTCCTCGCCTGACGCAAACAGGAGACACGCAGACAGGGACGAGCCTCAGGGTTCAGACTGCACATGGCTCGAGGTGTTTTTCTAATCTGTTACTGAAAACATACCGGCATTGTTCAATCTGTACTGTACGCGCCTAATATATCATAGCCATATACATGTCTGACCTTGATCTCCCACACTCAAACTCTTATGGCACAGATCCACGCAGATAGACGGACAATTTATTGATTAGGTCAATAGCACACCATATATTTTGATTTGAAGACGTGCACCATCCATCACCATTGTAGTGCGGCAGGTTGAAAGAATCAGCACACGTTGGGCCAAAAGATGTGAGATGAAATACTCAAGAATAGAACATTGGAGATCTTTACATTCTTCTTCTGTTGAAAAATCCCATTATAAGACCACTGGGTGATATGTTCCATCATTACAATAATATGGACTGTTATTCTTGTGTCAATCCTACATACATCATCCGTCACTGTTTAAACTCACTAGGGCACAACTGTGGATCAATCCACGGCTGAATGTAGTCCCCAACAAATGCACAATTTACTCCAGCTTGAATTAGGTTAGTAATGTTTTGGAAATTGTTGAGTATTTGTGATTCATTGTTGAACATTTACTTGTTCAGTGAGAACGAATGGGCCTTGGGCTAAGAGCTGTAGACTGTAGGTATGGAAGAAAACACCTAATTTGGTGTGGTCTTTGCACAGGATTTCTTAACGATATGAACACATGCTTAAACCTTTTTGTGTGTGTGTGCCATGTTTGCCAGACAATCTGTCGTTATCCTCTGTGCTGCGACTGCGTGGTCCACCTTCCTCCCCTTTATTGACTCAATATGAAAACACAATTATGGCCGCAGCAAAAAGGTGGTCAAGGTGCCGCCACATAATGTTTTAATGAGCCAAACACTCTGTTCCTGACCTTATACTGTGTATAGTTCAAGAGCTGCACGGAAAATATCTGGTTCCTTACATTTAAACTAATAAGAGTTATGTCTTTCCTTTTTTTCCCCAGCACAGACAAAATTTATAATAACAGATATTACATTTTATTTACAAGCTCTGGATACTTAAAGACACTTTAAATGGTGAAGAAAACTAACATTGAAGCAGTGAAAAAAGCTCCCGAAAAACAAAATATTCAGCCTTTATGCCTCATGTTGGATTGACGTTTGACCTTAAAGTGTGTGCACAAGAATACAAGAGAGACTGTTCATCTTGTGTTGTAGAGACTCGTGAACCGGAAAGCCTTGCTTGTTGCCCGATAAAGCTTCAGTTTCACAGGAAGACTCAGGTTGCTTCACTGTGCTGTTTTAGCCAGGATTAGCCTCTCTTAGAACAATATGTTAGTTGTGATTATGAAACTGGATGGATTTCATCTAATCGTGCCTATGTTTCGTAGCCTGAAAGGGGTTAATTTTAGGTGTGTGGTCAGTCCATCTACTAGTGCAAATGGCACCAAATATAAAAGGATTTATGTGCTGCTGTGTGTTGTTTTGAGTCAAATCAGTGAGGACCTGACTCCATTTCCCCTCCTTTCTACTGCCGTACTGATTTTTATGATCCTGATTGTTGCTACTGAATCTGTGATAACACAGCAGAGAGATTTTTCTGGTGTAATAATCTTCACCAGCTGACCACAATTAAAAGATTAAAAATAGCTCCTTTCCTTCACCACCAGTGAGTCACGGTTTGATTCACCGAGGGGTAAATATGAGCGTAAGGATGTGAAGTTGGGCTGTGCAGGAAACAGGGGAGCAGTTTCCTGTT
Organism: Larimichthys crocea; assembly: GCF_000972845.2. NCBI lineage: Eukaryota > Metazoa > Chordata > Actinopteri > Sciaenidae > Larimichthys > Larimichthys crocea. Next base: position 8,829,441 of record NC_040016.1, read on the forward strand.
GTTATGTAGAAAAGAGCCGGTCGTACACCGACAGATGGTGTGCAGAGAAACAAGGCTGATCTATCAATAAAAGATGATTTAAGACCACAGATACTTTTTTTAAAATGAGAAATATATGTTGAAAAATATGGTTTTTATAATAATATCCAGAAACACAACTGAGATCTTGAGATGTGTTACTTTAACATGATCGA